>NW_019946158.1:0-8340 GCF_002910315.2 Salvelinus sp. IW2-2015
GCCACGAACTGGTGCATGCTCTTCAACTATACTGACTCTCTTAGTTTTCATAACCTCTTCTATACACTAACCTTGTTCAATGCTGACTGATTCTTAGCTACCATGCTTTTATAACTCTTATACGACCTCCTCTCCGTTTTCGTATTGCCTCTTGACTATAGCGGACACTAGCTTTATATACCTCTCTAACCCTTTCATATGCTGACTATACTTTCTGACGTACGCTTATAGTACTTCTTAATCGGTGTTGTTGTGAATGCTCGTCTTGGGCTCATGATGCCCCTTGGGAGCGTTGCACTAACGGTTCCAATTTTATAGACCTTGTTAACTGGGTCATCCTTATGCTTACTCTATCGATCCCTACGTCTCGAGCGCTATACCGCCTCTGAGCTTCTCTCCTTGTAACCGGGCTTTGTCATGATGCTTTGCGACTTAGTATTCCTCTTACCCGCTTATAACCCTGCATATACGTTCCTGCCCTTGATTTAAGTCCCATCGGGTTTACTGCTTACTAATACTACCAGTTTTATAACCTAAACACTTAACGTTCTCGTATGTCTTAACTATACTATCCTTTGGTGGCTTTGGTTCAACTTTCTATATAGTCTGTTGTCTCGTGTTCGCGCTCTCTCTGAGTGTGAGCGTGTTACATTGCCCTCGGACTATATCCTACTCTAGTCTTATTATTACTACGTTCTCTATTCATCTATTTCTTTCTTTTATGTGCGAGTATTTGCTCGATTTTGATATGTCTTGCTTTATCATGCTGCTGCTGTTCCGCTGCGTACGCATAGTCGTTCAGTTTTAGCACTGCGCCTTCGATACATCCAGCTATGTAACTCTGTTCTTCGTGCATTTGCCGTTGACTCTGTTGTTGTGGCCTCATGCCGTGAGCTTCCTTGGCGGTAGACTTCCTCATGTCACCCTCCCTTTTGAGCACCGTGTCTCCCTTCTTGCTGGTTCTCCCCTTCTGGCGCGGTGACCAGTACTCCGTGTTCTCTATATAACCCTTACCCTTAACCTCCTGCGTGTTCAGATTACCTTGAGCAGATCCAGCCTGTTCATGTGTGCTGGGTCGGCAGTTGATTGCGTGATCGTCGATCGCCCGGTGTTAGTGAGGTTGCCACGCTTGACGATGGCTGCTTGGCTCCTGTGTTTTTCCTGTTGGCGCTGGGTCTGGCTCGAGCGTCGTGTGGTTTATTGATGTGTGAAAGTTGCTTGGTGAGCTAGACGTGTCCTCTTATTAAGATGTACCTTAACCCTTAACGTTTATGCTTTTACTATTACTACCAGTTTTATAACCCTAACACTAACCTTTCGTATGCTAACTATACACCAACTTCTAACCCTAACCCTTTCATATGCCGCCTATACTACCAGCTTATAACCCTAACCCTTTCATATGCTGACTAATACTACCAGCTTTAACCCTAACCCTTTCATATGCTGACTATACTAACACAATTTAACAATCCTAAACCTTCCGTATGCTAACTATACTACCAGTTATATACCCTAACCCTAACCTTTCATACTCTTGACTAACGATACTACCAGTTCTAACCCCTAACCCTTTCATATGCTTACTATACTACAGTTATAACCCTAAACTAACCCTTCATATGCTTACTATACTACCAGCTTATAACCTAACCCTAACCCTTTCATATGTATGCTAACTATACTACCAGCTTATAACCCTAACCCTAACGTATGCTAACTATACTACCAGCTTATAACCCTAACCCTAACCCTGAGCCTAGCTCAGTCCTTTCTGTATTGGTTGGGCAGGCCAGCAGAAAATAGGAGCATTGCACCGTGATTGGCTCAGCATTGAACAGTGATTTGCTCAGTGTTCTGTCACTCATGGGGATACTGTCACCCGCCTTTAGTAAGGGTAGACATCAATAATGAGAGCACTTTGGGTGCTGCATAGAGTTACATTAGAAGTGCCCTGCCAAGAAGGCTCACGGTCATTGGCCACAGAAATTACGTCAAATCACGTTATACGTACAGTAGCTTTGATTGGACTGATCATGTCAACGTCTTACTTTCACCATCTTAGTTTACATTCATCATCATGAATCAAGTCTACTGGCAAATCCTTTTTAATCCTTGTCATATGAAGAGAAATAATGAAGAGAAAGTATAGATAAAACGTATCGGTGCTCATCGACCATTGGACAAACATTACACAACAATTTGGAGATCGCAAATTCACCAATGAGTGGTTTGGAAGGAATCGGTGACAGTGGCTAAATGCAAGCATTGCAACTTGGAAGTCGGGAATAATACATTTTGAAAGGTCATTCAACTCGGGAATTATAAATCCAGCATCTTTCTCTTTGATGACAAAATTTGCCCACGAAGGACCGGTGCGCCACTTTCCTGTTCAAGCACATCACAACAACGTTAGTCCAAAAATGTCTTATGATGCTTCATAAAATATGTAAGATGCCAGAGAGATATGTATACTGTAGCTAAGAAAATAATACTAGTATACATAAGTGTATGTTGTGTAGTAAGCTGTTAGTAGCCCATGTGCCTTACCTTAATAATTTGGTCTTTTTTCACCAACGCGGTATTGTGAACACATCGTTCGTGGCCGGTGTGTGCTTGTTTGCAAACTTTTTGTGTATAGCTTGACAGTGCTCCTGATAGTAGTACACTGTAAGAACAGCCCATGTTCTGAATTCTGTTGCTGTACATTTCAAAAGTGCTGAACAAATAGGTATATTGACCACGCCCGTCCTAGCTCGCTCATTAATGTCTTAATCGAAGTTACGGATTGCCTTATCCGCTTGTCGTTGTCAAGGTGTGCGCTACTGGTGGAGAAGTCGGGTGCAGGAGAGCAGAGAATTGTGAACAGGCGCACACTTTATTTAGGCAGAGGCAATAAAACAGACTGACGCCACTGCGTAAAAACCTCCAGCCAAAGGTAAAAGTGCAAGGCGCGAAACAATCACAAAAAATGAGCAAATGTGTAACGATCGTCTTGATGAGAATGAGCGGACCAAAGCGCAGCGTGAAATGTTGACATAATGATTTATTTAAACAAACGACGAAACACGAAATAACACTTTGACTAATTAACAAAATAAAAACGACTAGACTGACCCTAAAACAGGTTGAACTTACATATAACGAGAACACACGAACAGGTACAGACTACAAACAAACGATACAGTCCCGTGTGGTAACATATACGGACACAGGAGACAACCACTCCACAACAAACAGTGGAGAACACCCTACCTTAATATGGTTCGTCACATCAGAGGAACGTCAAACACCTGCCTCTGATGAGAACCATATCAGGCACACATTAACCCCAACATAGAAACACAAAACATGACTGACCCCCCAGCTCAGACGTCACTGGACCAACTAACAAAGTTAAACAAAAGGAAAAATAAGGTCAGGATACGTGACATAAACCCCCCCCCCCTTACAGGTGCGAACCTCCGGCGCACCAGCATAAGTCTAGGGGAGGGTCTGGTGGCGTCTGTCCAACCGGTGGCGCTCTCTCGGGCGCTGGTCGTGGTTCCCACCCCACCATAGTCACTACCCGCTTTCGTTAGCCTCCCTCAAATGACCACCCTTCAACATTAACCCCACTAGATTAAGGGGCACACCGGACTGAGGGGGGCAGGCACTCTGGACTGAGGGGTCAAGCGCCGGATCTGAGGGACAGATCCTGCTGGCCGGCTCTGGCGGTAAATCCTAGGCTGGCGGACGGCTTCTGAGCGGATCCTGCGCTGGGCCGGGCACGGCCTGGCTCGGCGGATTCCTGGCTAGGCCGGCGCCTAGGTCTGCTGTGCCTGTCCTTGGCCTGGTCCAGTGAGGTGCGGCTGCTGGGTTCGCCTGGTGGCGTTGAGGCAGCTGCGGTCTGGCTGGCGGAGGCTTTCTGGGCGGATCCTTGGCTGGCGGAGGCGGGGTTTGCTGCTGGCGGATTCTGGCTGGCCGGTACGACGTCTTGGGCGGGATCCTGGCTGGCGGAGGTTGGCGGACGTGCTTGGCGGAGCGTATCTCTGGCGGTTTGGTTGCGCTGACTCGGGCGGTCTCTGGCGGCTGACGCTCTGTCCTGTTGGCGACGGCTCTGACGGCTCCGGACCTAGTACGGGCGGCTCTGACCGGCTCCTGGGACGATGGGCCGACGCTGTAGCAGACAGGCTGTCTGACGGCTCGGGAAGACGGCGAGCTCTGAGACGAGCTCGGGACGGCAGCTGAGACTCGGGCAGTCAGCTTAGCTCTGACGGCGCTTGGCAGACAGGAAGCTTTGCAAGGCTGAGGCGCCAAACCCCCATTGCCTTGGTGCGTGGTGCCGCGACTGGAGGTCCGCGGGTAAGGACCAGCACCTTCAGGCTAGCTGCGGGGAGCAGCAACAGGCGCAACTGGACGTCTCGAAGCGCCCTATAGGCCTGGTGCGTTGGTGCACGGACTGTGGGTACCGGGCTGAGGACACGCACCTCAGGGCGAGTGCGGGGAGAAGGAACAGTGCGTACAGGGCTCTGGAGACGCACAGGAGGCTTGGTGCGTGGTGCCGGGACTGGTGGTACCGGGCTGGAGACACGCACCATAGGGCTAGTGCGTGGAGGAGGAACATGGCTCTGGAGACGCATTGGAAGCCTGGTGCGTGGTGTTGGCACTGGTGGTACTGGACTGGGGCGGGAAGGTGGCTCCCTTGAGCACTGAGCCTGCCCAACCTTACCTGGTTGTATGCTCCCCGTCGCCCTACCAGTGCGGGGAGGTGGAATAACCCGCACCAGGCTATATAGGCGAACCGGGGACACCATGCGTAAGGCTGGTGCCATGTAAGCCGGCCCGAGGAGACGTTGGGCCGGCTTCATGACATCCGGCTCAATCCTCAATCTAGCCCGGCCGATACGAGGAGCTGGTATGTACCGCACCGGGCTATGTACACGTACAGGAGACACCGTGCGCTCTACTGCGTAACACGGTGTCTGCCCGTACTCCCGCTCTCCACGGTAAGCATGGGAAGTGGGCGCAGGTCTCCTACCTGCCCTCGCCACACTACCCTTTAGCCCCCCCCCCCAAGACATTTTTGGGGTTTCTTCACGGGCTTCCAGCCACGCCTCCGTGCTGCCTCCTCATACCACCGATCTTGGGCTTTCGCTGCCTCCATCTCCTCACGAGCGCGGCGATATTCCCCAATGTGAGCCCAGTGTCCTTTTCCCTCCAGTATTTCCTCCCATGTCCAAAATTCCTGTGTAGTGGGCCACTGCTCGTACTCACGCTGCTTGATCCGGGTTTGGTGGGTGGTTCTGTAACGATCGTCTTGATGAGAATGAGCGGACCAAAGCGCAGCGTGAAATGTTGACATAATGATTTATTTAAACAAACGACGAAACACGAAATAACACTTGATAATTAACAAAATAACAAATGACGTAGACTGACCTAAAACATGTGAACTTACATATAACGAAGAACGCACGAACAGGTACAGACTACAAACAAACGATACAGTCCCGTGTGGTAACATATACGGACACAGGAGACAACCACCCACAAACAAACAGTGAGAACACCCTACGTTAATATGGTTCTCAATCAGAGGAAACGTCAAACACCTGCCTCTAATTGAGAACCATATCAGGCAACACATTAACCCCAACATAGAAACACAAAACATAGACTACCCACCCAGCTCACGTCCTGACCAACTAAACAAAGTTAAACAAAGGAAAAATAAGGTCAGGAACGTGACAAAATGTTTACAATAAACGTCCTTCGTGTAAATACCACGGAATAACGGGAAAAACCCAGCCTTGCGCGTACACACGAAACACGTAACAAAACCAATTTCACACAAAGACATGGGGGGGACCAGAGGAATAAATACATGCAGTGTGATTAGGGAATGTAAACCAGGTGTGCAGGGAACAAGACAAAACAAATGGAACAATGAAAAAATGAGCGGCGATGGCTAGAAAGCCGGTGAGGTCGACCGCCGAACGCCGCCCGAACAAGGAGAGGAGCCGACTTCGGCGGAAGTCGTGACAGTCGTCCCCAGTCGTCCCAGTCGTCACCTTATGCCATACTGTACATCTCAATTGTCAGTAGAGACCACATCTGTTTAAGCAAGTCAGCAATATCAGTTATGTTTTTTTTAAAGGCAGTAAATGAGGGGGATAGATCCCAATGAGCACACACACCTACACACATTCACACACATGTCTTGCCATACATCAATAATTACTGGAGTGACCACCCTCTTAGAATCTTACCTGTGAAGGCCACTGTAACCTTGGAACTTCACAGCTACGTTTCAAGTTGTAATGTCACATGCTCAAGTACAGTGAAATTACTAACTTACAAACTCAAAACCCAACAATGCAATAATCAATAACAATGTAATACTAGAAAAAACANTAACTTACAAACTCAAAACCCAACAATGCAATAATCAATAACAATGTAATACTAGAAAAAACACATGAGAAATAAGAACACAATAAAGTGATGGAGGTAGATATGTATAGGCGTAAGGTGACTAGGCAACAAGATATAACATAAACAGTGTAGCAACAGCTTGTATGTGAGTGGGCGTGGGGGGGTGTAGAGTCAGTATAAATGTATGTGCATATTATGTGTGAGTGAACAGATGATGGAGTGAGTGAACAGATGGAGTGAGTGAGTGAGTGAGTGAGTGAGTGAGTGAGTGAGGGTTGGAGTGTGTAGGGCCCTGTGAGTGTGCATAGAGACAGTGCAAAAATAAATGCTCAATAAAGACACAAGGTTAACTCAGATAGTCCATGTAGCTATTTTGTTATCTATTTGTCAGTTGTTTTTCCTTGGGGATAGAAGCTGTTCAGGAGCCTGTTGGTGTCAGACTTGATGCATCGGTACCTCTTGCAGTGCGGAAGCAGAGAGAATAGTCTATGGCTTGGGAGGGTGGAGTCTTTAATGATTTTCCAGGCCTTCCTTCCACACCTGATATAGATGTCCTGGATGGCAGGAAGCTCRGCCCCAGTAATGTACTCGGCTGTCCGCACCACCCACTGTTGCGGTGCTATYTCCATACTAGGCAGTGATGCAGCCAGTCAAGATGCTATCAATGGTACAGCAGTAGAACTGTTTAAGGATTTGAGGGCCCATGCAAAACTTTTTTAACCTCCTGAGGGGGAAGAGGCACGTCGCACCTTCATGACTGTGCRTGTGTGTTTGGACCATTTTAAGTCTAGTGATTAGGACACCGAGAAACCTGAAGCTCTTGACCTGCTGCTGCTTCACTTGCATGCCCGTCATGTGGATAGGGGTCCACTGCAACCCCGTCGATGGGATAGGGGCTCCACTGCAGCCCCCGTCGATGTGGATAGGGGCTCACTAACCACTGCAAGGCCCAGCCATGTGGATAGGCGCTCCACTGCAGCCCCGTCGAATGTGGATAGGGGCTCCAACTGCAGCCCCGTCATTGTGGAAGGCGCTCCACTGCAGCCCGTCGATGTGGATAGGGCCTCCACTGCAGCCCCGTCGATGTGATAGGGCACCCTGCAGCCCGTCGATGGTGGATAGGGGCTCCACTGCAGCCCCTGTCGATGTGGATAGGGACGCACTGCAGCCCCGATCGATGTGGATAGGCGCATCACTGCAGCCTCCCGGTTTCCCGATGGGTTTGGGGAAAAAAAATAAGGGGGGCTCTCACTGCAGCCCCGTCGATGTTGGATAGGGGCTCCCTGCGCCCCGTCGATGTGGATAGGGGCTTCCACTGCAGCCCCGTCGATGTGGATTAGGGGCTCCACTTGGCAGCCGTCGATGTGGATAGGGCTCCAACTGCAGCCCGTGATTTGGATAGGACAGACCCCCTCATGTAGCACCACTGCAGCCCACGTCGATGGATAGGCTCCACTGCAGCCCCGTCGATGTGGATACGGGAGCTTCCACTGCATCCCCCGTCGATGTGGATAGCGGGCTCCACTGCAGCCCGTCGATGTTGGATAAGGGGCTCCACTGCACCCCGCCGATGTGGAATAGGGGCGTGGTCTGCCCCCCGTTTAAATGGCAGTCCACGGATCCCACTTGGTCTTAAACTGACGTTGCAAGGGCAGATTGGATCTCCGGGCACCATCCCCACTCTGCAGGTCACTGACCTCCTCCCTTAGGCTGACTCATCGTCCCCGGTGATCAGGCCTACCACCGTTGTGTCGTCAGCAAACTTGATGGTGTTGGAGTCGTGATTGGCCACGCAGTCGTGGGTGAACAGGGAGTACAGGAGAGGCCTAACCACAACACCCCTGTGGGGCCCCAGTGTTGAGGGTCAGCGTGGCAGAGGTGATGTTGCCTATCCTCAGGACCTGGGGTCGGTCGGTAGGAGGT
>NW_019946158.1:8365-34196 GCF_002910315.2 Salvelinus sp. IW2-2015
CAGGTCACTGACCTCCTCCCTTTAGGCTGACTCATCGTCCCCGGTGATCAGGCCTACCACCGTTGTGTCGTCAGCAAACTTGATGGTGTTGGAGTCGTGATTGGCCACGCAGTCGTGGGTGAACAGGGAGTACAGGAGAGGCCTAACCACACACCCTGTGGGGCCCCAGTGTTGAGGGTCAGCGTGGCAGAGGTGATGTTGCCTATCCTCCAGGACCTGGGGTCGGTCGGTCAGGAAGTCCGGGATCCAGTTGCAGTGTTCAGACCCAGAGTCCTAAGCTTGGTGATGAGCTTGGAAGGGACAATGGTGTTGAACGCTGAGCTGTAGTCAATGAACAGCATTCTCACATAGGTATTCCTCTTATCTAGGTGGGTGAGGTCAGTGTGGAGAGCAATTGGAGTTGGTCTAGGGAAGGGTTCCCCAAATTTGGCCCGTGGGGGATTTTATTTGGCCCCCSAAGTTTTCTGAGCCCAAATAAAAACGTTGGGGAATTTTTATTATTGGACATAAAAGATGAGGAAATAAAAAAAACACCAGGAAATCTGCTCCAAGTTATTTTAATTGAAGAAATCTGTTCCCAGGTATTCCCATGCATAATAGAGAGAAGACGTGATCGTATACACATGTAAGCAAGGTTTGAAATTATTGTTTTAGTCAAACATTCTCACGGTCAATTTGCATCTACAAATTATTAGTAATTATGTTCCGGCCCCCCGACCATCCACTCAAGAAAAAAAATCGACCTGTGGCTGAATCTAGTTGATGATCCCTGGTCTAGGATGTTTGGGATGGTGGAGTTAATGTGTTCCATAATCAGCCTCTCAAAGCACTTCCTGGTTACCGAAGTGAGTGGTACAGGGAGGTAGTCATTGTGACATGAAGCCTTAGAGTTCTTGGGGACAGGAATGATGGTGGTGGTCACCAGCTGTTTCTGTAACGCCACAGTGTGATACTGCCTTTTTGTTTGATTGATATTCAAACTGTTGATGAGGCATTAGAGTATATGCAAAAATTCTATCATCTAGGCCAGCTTCAGAAGTGTTTCGCCTCCTGCCTGTCTTACCTTTATTTTAAGTTTTCTTTTGTTAAACAAGCTTCAGTCTCTGTTATAACTATTGTATGTTCTAATTTACTATTCAGCAATAGTGACTCAGAAGTTTAAATAATGACTTGGTAAAAAGATAATATGATTGTTTATGCCATGGGTGGATTTCCATTTGTTGATTCATTTATTATTTTACACATTTGGAATAAACCGATTCCATTAGAATAAACCAATTATCTTAGCCATTTGTATCATGCCTTTGTTTAGGCTCCTAGATGTGGATGTTAAGCTGATTGCCAAGTATTTTGTTATGTAGTTTCTTCAATAGCATTAAGAACAAAGTGGGGAATCAATGAAATCAGTGTCCATCTCAGTGGGCTCGTTCGAGTGATGCAACCGACTGCAGAAAAGTTGAGTGAAGCCGGTGCAGCTGCAACAGCCCGAAAGTCAGACACTGATGTGGTTTCCCAACAGCAAGGCACAGTGCAGTCACAGTGTTGCCATCGTTTATATACTTTTATTTTTTTTGTAATGTCTAAATAATTTCCAACCGTCGTATCGCACACTCACAAACTTTCAATGTATTGTATTATTTATTTTATATATTGCGCAGTGGCAAATAAGAAGAAAAGATTAAGATGGGCAAAAGAACACAGACACTGGACAGAGGAATTCTGCCTAGAAGGCCAGACTCCCGGAGTCGCCTCTTCACTGTTGAAGTTGAGACTGGTGTTTTGCGGGTTCTATTTAATGAAGCTGCCAGTTGAGGACTTGTGAGGCGTCTGTTTCTCAAACTACACCCTCTAGTGTACTTGTCCTCTTGCTCAGTTGTGCACCGGGGCCTCCCACTCTTCTTTCTATTCTGGTTAGAGCCAGTTTACACTCTGGCAATTTTGGCAATTTCTGGCATGGAATAGCCTCCGTTTCTCAGAACAAGAATAGACTGACGAGTTTCAGAAGAAAGGTCTTTGTTTCTGGCCATTTGTAGCCTGTAATCGAACCCACAAATGCTGATGCTCCAGATACTGAACTAGTCGAAAGAAGGCCAGTTTTATTGCTTCTTTAATCAGAACAACAGTTTTCAGTTTTGCTAACATTATTGCAAAAGGGTTTTCTAATGATCAATTAGCTTTTTAAAATTATAAACGTGCCATTGGAACACAGGAGTGATGGTTGCTGATAATGGGTGTCACGTTCCTGACCTTATTTCCTTTGTTTTGTCTTTGTTTAGTATGGTCAGGGCGTGAGTTGGGGTGGGCATTCTATGTTATGTGTTTCTATGTTGGGTTCATTTTCAATTAGCCTGATAGTGGTTCTCAATCAGGGGCAGTGTTTACGTTTCCTCTGATTGAGAACCATATTAAGGTAGGCTGTTCTCACTGTTTGTTTGTGGTGATTGTTGCTGTGTCTGTGTTTGTTCACCACACGGTACTGTTTCGTTTCGTTCGTTCGTTCGTTCGTTTGTTCCTGTTCGTGCGTTCATGTTTATGTGTTCTCAAGTTCAGGTCTGTTAACGTCGTTTATTATTTTGTAGTTTGTTCAAGTATTTTTTCGTCTTCTTATTATTATAAAAATATGTATTCAACCACGCTGCGTTTGGTCGATCCTTGCTCCTCCTCCAGACGAGGAGGAAGACGAGCGTTACAGAATCACCCACCACACTCGACCAGCAGCGTGGTAAGCGACAGCAGCAGCAGGAGCAGCGAACACAGGATTCATGGACTTGGGAAGAAATACTGGACGGTAAGGACCTTGGTTCAAGCTGGAGAGTATCGCCGCCCTCGTGAAGAGCTGGAGGCAGCTAGAGCCGAGAGGCGGGGTATGAGGAGGCAGCACGGAAGCGAGGCTGGAAGCCTGAGAGTCAGCCCCAAAAATGTCTTGGGGGGGGCTAAGAGGGGTTGGCGAAGTCAGGTAGGAACCTGCGCCAACTCCCGAGCTTACCGTGGAGAGCGAAAGTACGGCAGACACCGTGTTATGCAGTTAAGGCGACGGTGTCTCCTGTACGTGTGCTTAGCCCGGTGCGGGTTATTCACCTCCCCGCACTGGCCGGGCCTAGATTGAGCATTGAGCCAGGTGCCATGAAGCCGGCTCAACGCGTCTGGTCACCAGTGCGTCTCCTCGGGCCGGCATACATGGCACCAGCCTTACGCATGTGTCCCCGGTCTCGCCAACACACGCCAGTGCGGGTTATTCCACCTCCCGCACTGGTCGGGCTACGGGGAGCATTCAACCAGTAAGGTTGGGCAGGCTCGGTGCTCAAGGGAGCCAGTACGCCTGCACGGTCCGGATATTCCGGCCCACCTCCCCGCCCTAGCCCAGTACCACCAGTGCCAACACCACGCACCAGGCTTCCTGTGCGTCTCCAGAGCCCTGTTCCTCCTCCACGCACTCTCCCTGTGGTGCGTGTCTCCAGCCCAGTACCTCCAGTTCCGGCACCACGCACCAAGCCTCCTGTGCGTTCCAGAGCCCTGTGCGCCCTGTTGCTGCTCCCTGCACTAGCCTTGACGTGCGTGTCTTTAGCCCGTACCACCAGTTCCGGCACCACAGCACCAGGCCTACTGTGCGCCTCAGCCGGCCAGAGTCTGCCGTCTGCCCAGTGCCGCCTGCGCCGCCCGTCTGCCCAGTGCCGCCTGCGCCGCCCGTCTGCCCAGTGCCGCCTGCGCCGCCCGCCCAGTGCCCTGCGCCGCCCGTCTGCCCAATGCGCGCTGCGCCGCCCGTCTGCCCAGTGCCGCCTCGCGCCCGCCCGTGCGCCGTCTGCCCGAGCCGCCTGCGCCGCCGTCTGCCCAGAGCCGCCTGCGCCGCCCGTCCGGCCAGAGCCGCCTGCGCCGCCGTGCCCTGAGCCGCCTGCGCCGCCCGCCCTGAGCCTTCAGAGCCGCCCGTCTGTCCTGAGCCGCTAGAGCCGCCCGCAGACAGGAGCAGCAGAGCCGCCGCCAGACAGGAGCAGCCAGAGCCGCCCGCCAGACAGGAGCAGCGAGAGCCGCCGCCAGCCATGACCTGCCAGTGCCGCCCCAGCCATGACCTGCCAGTGCCGTCAGCCAGCCATGACCTGCCGGAGTGCCCCTCAGTCCGGTGCTGCCCTCAGTCCGGTGCTGCCCCTCATCCGGTGCTGCCCCTCAGTCCGGTGCTGCCCCTCAGTCCGTTGCTGCCCCTCAGTCCGGTGCTGCCCAGTCCGGTGCTGCCCTTAATCCAGTGGGGTTAATATGGTGGTAGCCATTAGGAGGAGGCCACGGAAGCGGGATTGACTATGGTGGGTGGGGACCACGTCCAGAGCCAGAGCCGCCACCGTGGACAGATGCCCACCCAGACCCTCCCCTATAGGTTCAGGTTTTGCGGCCGGAGTCCGCACCTTGGGCACCTGACCTTATTTCCTTGTTTAGTATGGTCAGGGCGTGAGTTGGGAGGGCATTCTATGTTATGTGTTTCTATGTGGTTCATTTTCAATTAGCCTGATATGGTTCTCAATCAGGGGCAGGTGTTTACGTTTCCTCTGATTGAGAACCATATTAAGGTAGGCTGTTCTCACTGTTTGTTTGTGGGTGATTGTTGCTGTGTCTGTGTTTGTTCACCCACGGTACTGTTTCGTTTCGTTCGTTCGTTTGTTCCTGTTCGTGCGTTCATGTTTATGTGTTCTCAAGTTCAGGTCTGTTAACGTCGTTTATTATTTTGTAGTTTGTTCAAGTATTTTTTCGTCTCGTTATTATTATTAAAATTATTATGTATTCAACCCACGCTGCGTTTTGGTCCGATCCTTGTCACGGTTTTCTAAAGTAGAACCCAGAAGCAGACCAGGACAAGGAGAGTAGGACGAAGGTGAGTATTTATTTACAAGTTTAAACGTGGAGGTAGAAAGATCCAGGTGGCGGAGCGGGCAGCGGAGGTGAGTTGATGGGAGTGAATAGGCAGATCCAAGGGAGTAACAGAAGCCACCGACGACCAGGCAGGGATGGAGTGAGTGTTCCGGGTGAATGACTGTAGACAGAACAAACAGAGGTAAGTTCAAGGCAAGCAAGACGTACAAAACAACAACACAAACTCTATCAAACTGGAGGCTGATACGCTGGCACAACATACTGTTCATGGCTAACGATCCGGCAGGGAATGGATGGCAGGTCAGAGCTTATGAAGAGCTTATGAAGTGGAGGGGTGATGATCAGGACCAGGTGTGCAAATAGCTGATGGGATACAGGTGCGGGTAATCAGAGATCTCCCAACTAGCTACGTTGCCCGGCAACCAGACAGGGTACGTTCCAGGACACCGGAAAAACACTCCAGGACAGAACACAGGCAAAAACAGACTCAGGAAACGGGATTCGTGACACCTTGCTCCTCTTCAGACGAGGAGGAAGACGAGCGTTACAATGGGCCTCTCTAAGCCTATGTAAATTTTCCACAGAAAATCTGCCGTTTCCAGCTACAATAGTAATTTACAACATTAATGTCTACTCTGTATTTCTGATCAATTTTATGTTATTTTAATGGACAAAAATTGTGCTTTTCTTTCAAAAACAATGACATTTCTAAGTGGCCCCAAACTTTTGAACGGTAGCATATATTGAACATTTTAATTTACTGTTCCATATTTTATTGAACTAGTACTTGTTGTCTTAATTATGCATTTGGTCTTGTCTAGAATACTATCCTAGTAGCAGTCATATTTACAATGGACCATGAATACTATGCTAGTTTTTTGCAAATAAGCTAGCTAGTTACCTACATTATATTACTAGCAACATACCCTTATTTTACCTGATCCTCTTCTCCTTCAGACAGTGGAGATCTACATTTAATCCCTTATCATTTCTGACAACTATATGAACGAGGTGAAATCTATTTCAGTTCATGGTGTCAGTATGCACTGCTGTATTCAAGCAACTCAGAATGAACTTGTTGACATGTTCTGTTGCAGTTTGAAAGCCAGATTAGCTCATTACAGAATGTATCCATAATCACGAATGAATAAGCATATTTATTTGACAAGAATGCACCTAGTCACCCATCAATCATGTCAAACACCTTAACTCCAACAATTACATTGTTTTAATAAAATCAAAATAGTAAACAATGCATACACATGCCTTTTATACATAACATATTAACATCTGAATGTAAGTAAAGATGAAATKATTTCTTCATCGATGCCACAAACCTGGGACATCGAAGATCACCATATGAACTAGTATTCCTATCAGAGAGCACACAGATTCTTCTGATTTTAGACCAGCACAAATAACACAATGTAAAACAGCATATTGTCATTTTTGGTTGGTGAATTAAAAATGTAGAAACAACGGAAGGTGTAAGGTAGGTTTTATATAAAATACTAGGTCAACTCCAGCAGAATGAGAAACACACTTAATAGACTCAAAACAAGGAAGCCATGCCTAAACACAGCTATAACAACACCCTTCTGGTCAATGTAACAGGTCCATGTAGCCATGCCTAAACACAGCTATATCAGCACCCTTCTGGTCAATGTAACAGGTCCATGTAGGCCATGCCTAAACACAGCTATATCAACACCCTTCTGGTCAATGTAACAGGTCCATGTAGCCTTGTCTAAACACAGCTATATCAATACCCTTCTGGTCAATGTAACAGGTCCATGTAGCCATGCCTAAACACAGCTATATCAACACCCTTCTGGTCAATGTAACGGGTCCATGTAGCCATGCCTAAACACAGCTATATCAATACCCTTCTGGTCAATGTAACAGGTCCATGTAGCCATGCCTAAACACAGCTATATCAACACCCTTCTGGTCATGTAACAGGTCCATGTAGCCATGCCTAAACACAGCTATATCAACACCCTTCTGGTCAATGTAACAGGTCCATGTAGCCATGCCTAAACACAGCTATATCAAACCCTTCTGTCAATGTAACGGGTCCATGTAGCCATGCCTAAACACAGCTATATCAACACCCTTCTGGTCAATGTAACAGGTCCATGTAGCCATGCCTAAACACAGCTATATCAACACCCTTCTGGTCAATGTAACGGGTCCATGTAGCCATGCCTAAACACAGCTATATCAACACCCTTCTGGTCAATGTAACAGGTCCATGTAGCCATGTCTAAACACAGCTATATCAACACCCTTCTGGTCAATGTAACAGTCCATGTAGCCAGTCTAAACACAGCTATATCAACACCCTTCTGGTCAATGTAACAGGTCCATGTAGCCATGCCTAAACACAGCTATATCAAAACCCTTATGGTCAATGTAACAGGTCCATGTAGCCATGCCTAAACACAGCTATATCAACACCCTCTGGTCAATGTAACAGGTCCATGTAGCCATGCCTAAAGACAGCATATCAACACCCTTCTGTCAATAACAGTCCATGTAGCCATGTCTAAACACAGCTATATCAACACCCTTCCGGTCAATGTAACAGGTCCATGTAGCCATGTCTAAACACAGCTATATCAACACCCTTCGGTCAATGTAACAGGTCCATGTAGCCATGTCTAAACACAGCTATATCAACACCCTTCTGGTCAATGTAACAGGCCATGTAGCCATGTCTAAACACAGCTATATCAACACCCTTCTGGTCAATGTAACAGGTCCATGTAGCCATGCCTAAACACAGCTATATCAATACCCTTCTGTTCAATGTAACAGGTCCATGTAGCCATGCCTAAACACAGCTATATCAACACCCTTCTGGTCAATGTAACAGGTCCATGAGCCATGCCTAAACACAGCTATGTCAACACCCTTCTGGTCAATGTAACAGGCCATGTAGCCATGCCTAAACACAGCTATATCACACCACTTCTGGTCAATGTAACAGGTCCATGTAGCCATGTCTAAAACAAGCTATATCAACACCCTTCTGGTCAATGTAACAGGTCCATGTAGCCATGTCTAAACCACAGCTATATCAACACCTTCTGGTCAATGTAACAGTCCATGTAGCCATGCCTAAACACAGCTATATCAACACCCTTCTGGTCAATGTAACAGGTCCATGTAGCCATGCCTAAACACAGCTATATCAATACCCTTCTGGTCAATGTAACAGGTCCATGTAGCCATTTCTAAACACAGCTATATCAATACCCTTCTGGTTAATGTAACAGGTCCATGTAGCCATGCCTAAACACAGCTATATCAACACCCTTCTGGTCAATGTAACAGTCCATGTAGCCATGCCTAAACACAGCTATATCAATACCCTTATGGTCAATGTAACAGGTCCATGTAGCCATGCCTAAACACAGCTATATCAAACCCTTCTGGTCAATGTAACAGGTCCATGTAGCCATGCCTAAACAACAAGCTATATCAATACCCTCTGGTCAATGTAACAGGTCCATGTAGCCATGTCTAAAACAGCTATATCAACACCCTTCTGGTCAATGTAACAGGTCCATGAAGCCATGCCTAAACACAGCTATATCAATACCCTTCTGGTCAATGTAACAGGTCCATGTAGCCATGCTAAACACAGCTATATCAATACCCTTCTGGTCAATGTAACAGGTCCATGTAGCCATGCCTAAACACAGCTATATCAACACCCTTCTGGTCAATGTAACAGGTCCATGTAACCATGCCTAAACACAGCTATATCAACACCCTTCTGGTCAATGTAACAGGTCCATGTTGCTGCTATCAATTGTGAGCAGCACATTTACCATTGCATTCAGTCTGAATCCCAGAATAAGCAGAAGGAGGAAAGCATTACATAGGTGAAAGAAAAGTAAAACACAGTCTAGATGTTATCCAATCAGGAGACCAACAAGTGAAGGAAGGGTGGGTTTAAAGCGATAAGATGGAGAGTTAAGTGTCTGAAGTTGAGGGACCATGGGGCATGAAATTCATAGAGTGGAATAAGTGTAGCTAGAGGGATGGTTGGCCATGGAATAAACATAAGGGGTTTTGTGGATTCAGCACACAAGCTCTAACAGGATAACTGATACATCCTAACAGGACTTTGTCAGGTAAAGACTGACTCAAAACTAAAAAGTACTGACAGTGACTCCTCTGTTTCACCACGCTCACCACCAGATCCGCATAGCACCAAACGGCGGGCATCACAAACACCCGGAATCTCCAACTTCAATTGCTCCACGCTACCCCATAAATCACTCCTTTTGATGGTGCCCTGTTCCTAAGAGCAAAGAAAGAAACAGATCTTGACCCAAGTTGCATGACACGGGGCGCCCGCTCCCCCTGGTCAGAAGAAACACAAACAAATATCACAAGTCCACTACAGGTTACCTTCACTGATTCAACTGCACCCAACTCCTTTCCCACCCACCCTGAAACATCAAATGTCACTCCGACTGGACCAAATTCTTCTTGATCATGACCATCGATGCAATACTGGGGCTCAGAGCTCTTCACCACACCTTCCACCTCATTTAACTCGCCCTCATTCACTTCCATTTCACCTCCAGTACTCGGTCTGGCGCACGGCTCACTGTTTGCACTTGACACCACTCTCCTCCAGGGCTCACTCTGTTTGCACTTGACACCACCCTCCTCCARGGCTCACTCTGTTTGCACTTGACACCAATCTTCTTCGACACCCCATGTCCATTTTTATCACCATCATCCTCAAATCCAACCTCTTCTTCCTCCCCTCCATAATTCCTCAGAAATCCACCTTTGTGTCCAAAACATGTGAATACCAATTAATGTAAAACCCACAATAGCAAAGAGGACTAAATAAGATGACATAACCTTGCCTACAAGCTATACTAATGATCTGCTGTCCAGAGCGCAACAGCAATCAATGTCTTCCCGCAGTAAATTAAATTGAAAGGAAGTCACGCTTCTTGCTTAGCAAGTACCACTTCCTCCCGATTCAGCCCATACCTGGAGCAAACTCGAGACCTCTGCCTTGCTAGCACACATGACCGCCCCCCTGATGCGTCTTACCAGTCAGCGCCACGCGAAAAGCTAGTTATTCACTGGTGAAAGTGGGGACACCTCAAGCCGAGGAGTAAGTTTCACACATCCCCATGTGCTACATAAGCTCACTGTGGACTCAAGATATACTAATCAGTCAGTCTCTGAAACTTCTCAAAAAGCCAGCCCAAAATAATACAGCTAGCTAGGGTAGCTACAAGTCAAGTCGGCTACTTGAAGTAGACTACTCACCCACAGACACAAACAAGCATTATCAAGAATTCCTAGCTTCACCATCTAAATTACTTAGCTAGTTACAACTAGCGAGCTAGACTGTTGGTTTATAAAAGTCAAAGGAAGCTTACYTCATTTTTATCAATTTCTCATGCATTTAAATGGCTAGACAAATAGACCACTAATGTAGCCATGTAGCCATCTAGCCAGGCTAATGTTGCTAACTAGCTAGCTAAACGTGAGCTAGCTAGATAACAGGTATTGTGTGAATTTAAAACTTGCCCAGGACAGTTCACAGAATTGTCAATTTAAACAAATTGATTAATTACTGAATTTAGCTAACATTAGATAGTTAATCCAGAGATTCTTACCTTTGCCTCGTTTCAGCAGTCTAGTCCAGATCATCATAGCCCTGGTGGGTGATGCTAATCTTGAGACAGGCATTTGTAGTTCTGTATGATAGCCACAATAGCAGCTAATTAGCAATTAATTTTTGGGGAGGGTAAATACAGGCAATTATATTTATAAAAGTCACCTTGTTGGAGAGAGATTTACACAGTTATCAAAACATCCCGCCAGGGTAAACCTACATGAAACACAGCCTTTTAAGTGTTTCTAAAATCCCCTATGAGAAAAATGTATGGGAAAAAAACTATTGGAACCATTTCTGTGTTTGACCGCTAGGTTTTATGGGAATTATGACTCATACGATGGTACTCTATCGCCACATTCACATGCTAGTCGGAACTAGGAAATGTTGAAATTTCCAACTTGCTGATTCGTTGAACGCGGCAAGTGTATAACTACAACCAGTTAGCAAGTCGGAAATTTCAGAGTTTCCTAGTTCCGACAAGGACATGAAAGCGGCATATGCAACACACTTGAGGCGTGACCCTATGGTGTCAATATCATGCCAAATGTATTTGTGAACTCACAGCATACATTTTGTATTTATGTATCATGATCAGTACAAATACGTACCAATCCACTGTAAAGCTCATCTTCCTCCTCGTCTGAAGAGGAGCATGGATCGGACCAAAACACAGCGTGGGTTGAATACATATCTTTTAATTAAAGCAACGAAGACGAAAAACACACTTGACAAAATACAAAACAAAGTGAACGAACGAAACCAGTACCGTGTGGCGCACAGACACAGCAACAATCACCCACAAACAAACAGTGAGAACAGCCTACCTTAATATGGTTCTCAATCAGAGGAAACATAAAACACCTGCCCCTGATTGAGAACCATATCAGGCTAGTTGACAATGAACCCAACATAGAAACACATAACATAGAATGCCCACCCAGCTCACGTCCTGACCAACTAAACA
Organism: Salvelinus sp. IW2-2015; assembly: GCF_002910315.2. Lineage (NCBI taxonomy): Eukaryota > Metazoa > Chordata > Actinopteri > Salmoniformes > Salmonidae > Salvelinus > Salvelinus sp. IW2-2015. The sequence goes on from NW_019946158.1 coordinate 19,849, forward strand.
ATACAGAACAAAGGAAATAAGGTCAGGAATGTGACATCCACAAATGTAAATCACCAATCCACAAATGTAAATCACTTTCCAAAAATCTAAATCATTTTCCACAAATCTAAATCACTTTCCACAAAATGTAATTCACTTCAAATGCAGTTTACTATCCACAAAAAAAAAAAAAAATCCCAAGCGTATAAAAAAAGTTCTCACACGTAGAAAGAGATTTGTAGTCTTAGAAAAAAGGTTTGTACCAATAGAAAGTGATTTCTATAAATCGCTGGTAGCCTCTCGTTTGGCCATGTTGATGCCTGCCTTTCAAGGCTGCAGAAATTATAGTCTGGTAACCATAATATGTTAACCATATGTGTAGCCATAGTATGTCCAACGTAAATAATCGAAACCTAGCCTAGATTACTCTATATTTGCAACACTATTGCAGAGTACACCCGTTCATCACCCAAATAGTTGAATTAGCTGGCCAGTGTGATAGCACATTACTTTTGAATGATATTGATTCCATACATATCCTTCACATTTATGGTGATGAACGGGTGTACACCGCAATAGTGTTGCATATATGAGTAATTCTAGGGCTAGGGTTTCGATTATTTACGTTGGACATCTATGGTTACACATATGGTTAAAATTTACGGTTACCATTGTATAATTTCTGCAGCATTGAAAGGCAGGCTTCAACATGACCGAATGAGAGGCTGCCAGCGATTTATAGAAATCGTTATATGGGTACAAACCTTTTTTTGACTACAAATCGCTTTCTACGCATGGTAACTTTTTTCTACGCGAGAGATGTTTTTTCTACGACTACAAATCGCTTCTGGCGTGAGAACTTTTAGTCTTTATCATTTAACTTAAGGCCCTTGGAAATTACCTGCATATCTGCATGTATAAAAAAAATTCTAATGCAATATATCGATTTACAAATACAAATCAAACGTGTTTGTTTGGATAGTGAATTGTATTTGTGGATAGAATTTACATTTGTGGAAAGTGATTTACACTTGTGAAATGGATTTACATTTGTGGATTGGTACTTATTTGTACAGATCATGATACAGATTCAAAATACATGCTGTGAGTTCACAATACACTTGGCATGATATTGATCCCATAGTGACCATCGACTTGAGAAAATGTATCCACTTAAACGCGCAGAGTATCTTGATGCTGCGGTTGCGCAGTAGAGACCCACTCTAACCAGACGAGGGGCGGGTTGCGGTTGCGCAGTAGAGACCCACTCTAACCAGACGAGGGGCGGGTTCCAGGGAAGTCTCTCGAGTAAATCGGTTTTCGTTGACTTGGTCGCTCCTCCTCACTCCATCGCTTCTAGCAAGCTAGCTAGATAACTAGGAGAGCTACCTTGAAGTGTGGGAGACTCAAAGTGGATAAGGGGGGAAACAGGCTGACGGAAAATGGCAGACGTCGAGGGAGAGGGAATTAATTCGGTGGCACCTCCGTTAGTTCARCCATCCTCTCGTAACKGCTCCGGTGTCAGCCCAACGCAGGGCACCGGCAGTTGYCAAACGGTGACTACCGTTACTTCAGGCCCGCGACTGGTGCGGATAGTCAAGTCTGACTCGGGATATGGCTTCAATGTCMGGGGACAGGTTAGCGAAGGAGGACAACTACGGAGCATCAACGGGGAATTGTATGCCCCGCTACAGCATGTCAGTGCTGTTTTACCGGGAGGTGCAGCGGACAGAGCCGGTATCTCGAAAGGGGACCGGATTCTGGAAGTGTAAGTAAGAGTTAGCTTGCTATCTGSTAGCTGCTAACTACATGCGTAAGCTAGCTCAATATTTGGTCAAGGCAGGGCAAAACAAACAGACCACAGCAAAGCTAAAAAGGACGGTAATTGTCATGTCAGCTCCTGTGCACTGCAGTTGGCTCGTGAAACAAACGTATTCTGCTGCCCCAAATTTAAGCTCGCTAGTTAACGTTAACTCCATAATTCACAAGCTGTTGTCCTCAGCTCAGTGCAACGCCATAAACTATCATAGCTGCTAGCTAGCTAACAACGTTAAATGATATGTTTCACTTGACCTGGAGACTAGGCTAACAAAGCCTTGGTAACTCATGCATCAGTCTGTACTTGTACCAGTCTTATCGGGAGTGTACAGGGCAGAAGAGCCGGTTCATCCCAATGAAAAGACGGTCTGTGTGAGAGCATGTGATCATTACGAATTCCAGTCACACTGACTCTCTGAACTTGGATACAAGCTAACTATATTAACACCAGCACACACACAGGTTCCTTCCTTCCCTACACATCACGTTACCAGAAAAACAGCATCTGTCATTCTTATTAACAACTGAACCAGATGATAGAAAAATGGCCATTCAATGGAAAATGGCCATTCAATGCGTGCACATTCATAGTCAGGTACTATTTTACCTACTTGCCTTGATGATGATAATAATAGGTATTTTAACAGTGTGCCCAAATTATTTATATCTAGTCTCAATTAAATTGGGACTTTAACATTTCCTAATTGTAATAGATCAACAATAGCCATARTRTGCCAKCTCTGTCTGGATGCGGATGCTGCAATGCATAGAGAGTGCAGTGTGTCTGTCTGGTCTTTGCGACAGGTTTAGTATGCACAGGGGTAGCTAGCTTGGTGATGTTAGGTTCTGTTGCCATGGCAAGGAGCAGGCAGCATATAGCTCAGCATCAGTACCAGTGTGTGTGTGTGCGCGTATGTATGTGTGTGAGGGGAAGAAAAAGTGASTGAGGGGGGTTGCTGGATACAGGATACATAGGGCTCATCTGATTGGATGTGCTCTCAGTAATTCTCTGTTTTGATTCGTTGGTTTACTGTTTGCTGCTTTATGATTGGGTGCAGTAGCCTGGCATTTTGTTGACTCCAATATTGGTGTGCGTGGACGGGTGGTTGCACTTTCATTGTGTGTGTGTGTGTGTGTCTTGAGCAACACAATTATCTATGCCAGGGAGAGACACCTGCCCATGTGCTCCATATGCTCACACACAGCAGTCCCTCAGTGTTAGCTGCAGTGCTTGTGGAGCATCTCCACTGCTCTCCAAAAATCCACCACTCCCTCAGCAAACACAGCCCAGAGAACACGAACACACACACACACACACACACACACACACACACACACACACACACACACAGTCCCAGAGAAACACACACACACACAGTCCCAGAGAACACACACACACCAGTCCCAGAGAGCACAGACACACACAAGTCCCAGAGACACACACACACACACACACACACACACACACACACACACCACACACACACCACACACAGTCCCAGAGAACACACACACACACAGTCACAGAGAACGTCTGCCTCTCAGCCCCCTACCCATTCCTTTATGACAGCCTCCAGTCCAGTCCAAACACTCATGGGTATATGACCCACAGTTGTTCCTGAATTCTAACCAGACTAGACTGGAGAAAGACTTGGAAGTGTTTTTGTCTGTCTTTCTCTGTTTGTGTGTTTGTCTCTGTGTCTGGTCTGTCTCTCTGTGTGTGTGGTATGACTACCTCAGCAGCTTTCAGTTAAACATTAGCCAGCTTAGAGAGTAGTGATTTAAGGAAATTAGTCTGGGTTTTTTAACACCTGTAAGGGATACATGCAGTGATCAACATGTTTGGACGCATAACACACACAGGCTACAGATTACAGAATAGACCTACTGTTTTCTCTACCCACACACTGATTAGAGTTGTGCCGGCTGTGCGCACACTGTCCGTTTCCTTTGGAAACATTGGAGTGTGTGTATCTCTTGTCATTGTCTGTTATCAGTCTGAGCTGTTTGTTTTATGTCACCAGTGTCTCCTCAGTGTTAGCTGCAGTGCTTGTGTGGCATCTCCACTGCAGGTGGTCTCAGGTGGTCTTCTGGCAGTGTTGTGTGTTGATGCTGTAACCTTTGGCCTGCTTTCTGTTCCTCTCAGTCACTGATGTAACATGATAGATAGCCTGGGTTTATTAGGCAAAGGGCTACTTTGTCATATATTTTCCTGTGAACTTATACAGAAATATCACATTGACATCATGTGTATCAAGGTAGGATTGGGTTCTTCTGTATCAATAGTTTCTACTGTGTGAACTGTGAGCCTAACTACAGTTGGTAACTGTAATATTTACTATAGGCTGCTGCAGTGCAGACGTCAGCATTCCTGCTGCTTACACACACACACACAGTCTCATGCCCTGACACGCTGCCATCTGAGTGGCCCAGTCTCTCTCTCTCCACACACACACACACACACACACACACACACACACACACACACAGAGACACAGAGTCCCTGCAGAGGCCACAAGTCCAGCTTACTATTTCATGCTCTGAGGCACAGTCATCTGGAGTGACGCGAACCCACTGTGACCCGTTGCCATGGGAGACGTCAGAGTTCCGGCTGAGGTGAACATTAGACCTGCTGACAGCCTTTATATGACGTCTACTGACTGACCCTTAATATATGATGATCACTGTTATACAAGAGGGTTTGTCCACTCACGTCAACAACACAATTCATTTTAGGCAGAAAGAACCAATGCTAGTTTCTAATTATGTATGAGTGCTGCTGCTCATTTGCAATGATGACTCAGTGTACCTTAGCCCAATAATGAATGMATATTCAATCTCTACCTCCCTGTATCTGCCTMTCTSCCTCTCCCTCTCTCCTCTCAGTAATAGTGTGAACGTGGAGGGGGCGACCCATAAGCAGGTGGTGGATCTGATCCGTGCGGGGGAGATGGAGCTGATGCTGGCCGTGCTGTCTGTACCTCCCCAGGAGGCTGACTGTCTGGACCCTGGAGACGACGGCTCAGCCCAGTCCTGCTACGACTACAGCGACAAACAGGCCGTCCCCATCTCCGTCCCCACATACAAACACGCTGAACTCAACCAGGAGAGGTTTGTGGTGAGTAGATGGRYGGAAGGAGAAAGAAAGGAMGGGGGGTGGAGAGAGGGAAGGAGTGGTGCGAACAACCTGTCCTCATCTGTCCCAACATGCAAATACACTGAACGCAACCAGGGGAGAGATAAAATGACTGAGGAAAGATTTACATAACATGTAGGTATTGCCGCAGGTAGCCTAGTGGTTAGAGCGTTGGGCCAGTAACCAAAAGGTTGCTTGATCGAATCCCCGAGCTGACAAAGTAAAAATCTGCCATTCTGCCCCTGAACAAGGCAGTTAACCCACTGTTCCTAGGCCGTCATTGTAAATAAGAATTTGTTCTTAACTGACTTGCCTAGTTAAATAAAGGTTCAATTTAATAAAAATGCCTAAAGTATATTTCAACTGTGTGTCTCTGTTTGCAGGTGTATAATGTGTACATGGCAGGCAGACAGCTGTGCTCTAAGAGGTACAGGGAGTTTGCTATCCTCAACCAGAACCTGAAGAGAGAGTTTGCCAACTACACCTTCCCCAAAATACCTGGCAAATGGCCCTTCTCCCTGTCTGAACAACAACTAGACGCTAGACGCAGGGGACTGGAGGAATACCTGGAGAAAGGTGAGAGGGAGGGAGAAAGATTAGGCCAGAGAAATATGGAGTAAAAACCCTTTGGAAAGGTGTTAGAAAGGGTGGAATGAGAGATGGAGGAGGGATAGCTGGAAGAAGGTGGAAGTTGATGCAATAAATGAATGGAGGAGGAGGAAGAAGAAATGTGAAAAGGAAAGGATTGGAGATGGTCAGGATAACAGGCTACTCATAGAGGCTCATGGGAGTGTCTTAGAGAGGAGGTAGATGGTCAGGATAACAAGCTACTCATAGAGGCTCATGGGAGTGTCTTAGAGAGGAGGTAGAGATGGTCAGGATAACAGGCTACTCATAGAGGCTCATGGGAGTGTCTTAGAGAGGAGGTACAGATGGTCAGGATAACAGGCTACTCATAGAGGCTCATGGGAGTGTCTTAGAGAGGAGGTACAGATGGTCAGGATAACAGGCTACTCATAGAGGCTCATGGGAGTGTCTTGGAGAGGAGGTGGAGATGTCAGGATAACAGGCTACTCATAGAGGCTCATGGGAGTGTCTTAGAGAGGAGGTAGATGGTCAGGATAACAGGCTACTCATAGAGGCTCATGGGAGTGTCTTAGAGAGGAGGTACAGATGGTCAGGATAACAGGCTACTCATAGAGGCTCATGGGAGTGTCTTAGAGAGGAGGTAAGATGGTCAGGATAACAGGCTACTCATAGAGGCTCATGGAGTGACTTAGAGAGGAGGTGGAGATGGTCAGGATAAAGGCTACTCATAGAGGCTCATGGGAGTGTCTTAAGAGAGGAGGTAGAGATGGTCAGGATAAACAGGCTACTCATAGAGGCTCATGGGAGTGTCTTAGAGAGGAGGTGGAGATGGTAGGATAACAGGCTACTCATAGAGGCTCATGGGAGTGTTTGGAGAGGAGGTGGAGATGGTCAGGATAACAGGCTACTCATAGAGGCTCATGGGAGTGTCTTAGAGAGGAGGTAGATGGTCAGGATAACAGGCTACTCATAGAGGCTCATGGGAGTGTCTTAGAGAGGAGGTAGATGGTCAGGATAACAGGCTACTCATAGAGGCTCATGGGAGTGTCTTAGAGAGGAGGTAGAGATGGTCAGGATACAGGCTACTCATAGAGGCTCATGGGAGTGTCTTAGAGAGGAGGTACAGGATGGTCAGGATAACAGGCTACTCATAGAGGCTCATGGGAGTGTCTTAGAGAGGAGGTAGAGATGGTCAGGATAACAGGCTATCATAGAGGCTCATGGGAGTGTCTTAGAGAGGAGGTACAGATGGTCAGGATAACAGGCTCTCATAGAGGCTCATGGGAGTGTCTTAGAGAGGGGTAGAGATGGTCAGGATAACAGGCTACTCATAGAGGCTCATGGGAGTGTCTTAGAGAGGAGGTGGAGATGGTCAGGATAACAGGCTACTCATAGAGGCTCATGGGAGTGTCTACAATGGATCTGCCTTTCTCAGTGTTTCTACCTTCTCTCTCCCCTCCTTTCCACCACCTTGCTGCCCATTCTCCCTTCTCTCTTCACAGTGTGTTCAGTGAGGGTGATTGGGGAGAGTGATGTCATGCAGGAGTTTCTGTCTGAGTCTGATGAGGTAAGCGTGTCATTCTGAGTGTGTTTTCTTATTCCTCTCTCTAAGATGTATTCTTGTTTTAGACTCTTTCTCTCTTGTTCTCTCTGCTGTTCTCTCCTCTCATCCTATCCTCTGGGATGTGTGGTGTGTGAGATGGGGCTGGCATCTGTCCTTTATTCTTCTTTTTGGTTTCCTCTCCTGCTTTTCCATCTCTGTCTACACTGTGTGTGTCTGTGCATGTCTGGCCTATGAGTGGTCCTGTGACCGCCTTCTCACCCGCCTGGCCGTAAGTCATCTCTTGCCATCCCTCATTCTCCGTAGAACTATAACGGTGTATCAGATGTGGAGTTGAGGATAGCCATGCCTGATAAAACCACCGTCACAGTCCGAGTCCGCAAGAACTGTACTACTGACCAGGTCTACCAGGTAACACACCCCTAACCTCTAGTTACACATAYAGCCCTCACATATACACCGTCACACCTAGTCCCCAGGACCATCAGGCCACACCCTCACACCTAGTCCCCAGGACCATCAGGCCACACCCTCACACCTAGTCCCCAGGACCATCAGGCCACACCCACCTTGGTTACCACGTGGACCCACATTAAACAATTCTAGGCTGGACTGTAAATGGCCTCCTTGTTAATGCACAGGCCTCCTTGTTAATGCACAGGCCTCCTTGTTAATGCACAGGCCTCCTTGTTAATCCACAGGCCTCCTTGTTAATGCACAGGCCTCCTTGTTAATGCACAGGCCTCCTTGTTAATGCACAGGCCTTTCTCACTCTCCCACAGGCTGTGGTCATGAAAGTAGAAATGGACAGCATAACTGCCAGCTACTTTGCTCTGTTTGAGGTCATCAACCACTCCTTTGGTAAGTGTCAGGGTGAGATCTTTTATTTCATAGTACCAGTCTTTTTCCATGTGCTAACTCTAGCATTAACCTTAATCACCTGAGACTGTGGTCCTCTTACTACATTCAGATTGAGAGTGGACCTGAGAGCACTGTAAAAAGCTCAATGACGCTTCAATGGCCTTAATGAATGATTGATAGCTAATGTTGGATTATTATAACTTTGATATGGTCAGAATCTTCCCCCCTAAAGCACATTTTACTCACACACAGAGTCGTTAAAGGGACAGTTCACTCAAGTCTTACCTCAACAGTCAAGCTAAAGTGTGTATGTTGTCGGTATATCCTGCTACAGTGGGTAGCATTGCTCATCTTTCCCATTAATTTGGCAAGAAACCCGCACATTTCTCCCATGAATGTACCTAGCAACATGTATAGACCAGGATCTCTGGTGCCAGTCTCTCATTCATTTAATGAAGTCTGTCTCCACTCTGTAGGATCTGTTGAGTCAGCCCTGTCCCTCTTCCATCAAAGACAGGCTGACGCCCAGTCCTGTGTGTCTGAGTGTGTCTCTGTGTGTCTTTAATCATAGAGGCTAACATTCCTACCCAGGAGCTTTGTTGATAGAATCACTTCTTCATGATGTTGCTGTTGAGGGAGTTGTGGTGTCTGGTTGGTTGGAAAAATGAGCAGAAGCATTTCTATTGTAAGCAAAACACAGTTCTTGATTAGATGGTATACAGCTACGAATTGGCTTTTCATAGCCGGGTTAAGAGAACTTACCGACAGCAGGTTAGTGATAAATTAACATATTGGGATTTAGGAGAACTTACGCAGCAGGTTAGGAATAATTACATATGGTTTAAGAGAAACTACGCACAAGGTTAGGATATTAAAGAGGTTAGGAGAACTTACGCCGCAGTTAGGAGATAATTTAACGTAGGCGGGTTAGGAGAACTACGCAGCAGGTTAGGATAATTAAACGTAGCGGGTTAGGAGCAACTTACGCAGCGAGTTAGGATAATACCGTCAGTGGGCTTAGGAGAACTTCACGCCAGCAGGTTAGGGATAAAGTACCGGCTATACGGTAGTGGGCTTAGGAGAATTTTACGCAGCAGGTTAGGATACACTTACGCAGCAGGTTAGGATAAGTTACGCCAGCAGGTTAGGAAAGTACAACAGGTTAGGAAAACATTACGCAGCAGGTTAGGATAATTAACGTAGTGGGTTAGGAGAAGCTTACGGCAGCAGGATTAGGATAATTTAACGTAGTGGGTTTAGGAAGAATCCTTACGCAACGCAGGTTAGGAATATATTAACGTAGTAGGGTTAGGAGAATTTACGCAGACAGGTTGAGAACTTACAGAAGCAATGTTGGATAACTACTTACGCAGGCAGGTTTAGGAATAAGTTACGCAGAACACGCGCAGTAATAGGATAATTAACAGCTAGTAGGTTAGAAGATCGTTTACGCAGCCAGGTAGATAATAACATAGGGCATAAAAGTTACGCAGCAGGTTAGTACACTGTGTAAGATTACGCAGCAGGTTAGGATGAATTAAGCTTAGCGGCGTAGGGAACTACGCAGCAGGTTAGGAGACTTAACGTAGCGGGTTAGAGAACTTACGCAGCACGGTTAGGAATAATTAACGTAGTGGGTTAGGAAGTTAATCAGGTAAACTTACGGCAGTTTGAAACACGGGTTAGGATAATAGCACGGTTAGAACGTTAGCAGCAGGTTAGGATTAAGACTTAACGCAGCAGTTAGGAATAATTAGCGCCAGTGGGTTAAGTTAAATTACGCAGCAGGTTAGGATAAGTTACACCGTTAGTGAGCTTAGCAGCGGGCGGCAGAACTTAACGTAGCGGGTTAGGAGTAATTAACGTAGCGGTGGTGATGTACGGCAGATAGCGATTACTGGGTTGAACTCCAGCAGGTAGGAGAATTAATCGTATGGGTTAGGAGAACTTACGCAGCAGGTTAGGATAATTAACATGAGTGGGTTGTGAGAATTAGGTTAAGGTAGGAAAAGGGTATAGTTAGGTAAAAATGCTTCCAAATTTTTCCTTGACGAACTCAAACATGGAACTTTTCCAGTCGAGTTGTGTATAGCTTAGAACAGGAAAATCACCCACCTGACCTTAACCCTGTCGCTCTCTGTCTCTCTCTCCCACCGACCTAACCCTGTTCCCTCTCTCTCCCACCGACCTAACCCTGTCGCTCTCTGTCTCTCTCTCCCACGACCCTAACCCTGTCGCAGTCTGTCTCTCTCTCCACGCGATCTACCCTGTTCGCTCTCGTGTCTCGTCTCTCCACCGCCTAACCCGTCGTCTCTCTGTCTCCTCTCCTCCCCACCGATCTAACCCTTGTTCCGCTTTCTGTCTCTCTTTTCGTCTCTCTTTCGCTCGAACTCCTGTCTCTCTCTCTGTCTCTCTCTCTTCACTTCTATACCTCCGTCAGCTAGTCGTTTCTCTTCTCCCGCCTCCGTGCCGGACTCCTTCTCCCACGACTAACCCCTGTGGTTCTCTCGTCTCTCTCTGCCCACCGAACCCTAAACCCCTGTGCTCTGCTCTCTGTCGTCTCTCCCACCGACCTAACCTCGTCGTCTTCTCTTCTCCCCAGACTCTAACCCTGTCGCTCTCTTGTCGGTCTCCTCCCACCGACCTAACTCCTGTCGCTCTCCTGCTCCCGCTCTGCCACCGACTACCGTCCCTCTCTCTCGATCTCAACCCCCTGTCGCTCTCTGTCTCTCTCTCCATCCGACCCTATCCCGTCGCTCTCTGTTCTCTTCATTCCCACCCGACCTAACCCGTCGCTCCTTTCTCTCTCCCACCGACCTAACCCCGTCGCTCTCTCTTCTCTCCCCACGCCTAGGTAGCCCCGGAGGTCGCTCAGGGTCATGGACCTCTACTCTCCCACGGACCTAAACTCCCTGTCGCTTCTCCTGTCTATCTCTCCACCGACCTAACCCTGGTCGCTCCTGTTCTGCTTCCACCGACCTAACCTGTCGCTTCTGTCTCGCTTCCCACCGACCTAACCCTGTCGCCTCTGTCTCTCTCCCACCTGATCTAACCCTGTTCGCTCTCTGTCTCTCTCTGCCCCGACCGACCTAACCCTGTCGCTCCTGTCTCGTCCTTCCCACCGACCTAACCCTGTCGCTCTCTCTGTCTCTCTCTCCCACCGACCTACCTGTCGCTCTCTGTCCTCTCTCCCACGACCTAGACCCTGTCGCTCTCTCTCGTCACTCCACCGGACTTCCTGTCGCTCTTGTCTCCTCTGCCCACCCGATCCTAACCCCTTGTCGCTCTCTGTCTCCTCTCCACCGATCTAACCTGCTCCCTCTGTCTCTCTTCTCACCGATCGCTATAACCTGTCGCGCTGGTCTCTCTTCCCTACCGACCTAACCCTGTCGCTCTCGTCTCTCTCTCCTCACCGCCAACCTGTCGCTCTCTGTCTCTCTCTCCAACCGACCTAACCCTGTCGCTCTCTGTCTCTCTCTCCCAGCCGATCCTAACCCTGTCGGTCCTGCTGGTCACGCTACCTGTCTCGTCTCTCTCTCCCATCTCAACGTGTCTTCGTTGTCCCACGCACTAACGCCCGTCGCTATCTGTCTCTCCCATCCGATCTAACCCGTCGCTCTCTCTCTCTCTCCCACCATCTAACCCCGTCCTTCTCTCTCTCTCTCCACCGATCACTACCCGTCTGCTCTTCTCTGTGCTCCCACCGACCTAACCCTGTCGCTCTCTGTCTCTCTTCTCTCCACCGACTCGTGTCCCTCTCCTACCATCCTAACTGTCGCTCTCTGCTCTCTCTCCACCGACTACCCTGTCCGCTCTCTGCTCTCTTCTCCCACCGATCGTAAACCCTGTGCTGCTCTCGTCTCCTCTCCACGCGATTAACCCTTGCTCCCCCAATAACCGCCCGTCGCTACTGTCTCTCTCTCCACCACGATCTACCGTCCTCTCTCTCTCTCTCCCACCGATTAACCCTGTCGCTCTCTGTGTCTCCCTACTCCCACCGACCTAAACCTGTCGCTCTCTTTTTTGTAATTTTTTGTTGTTTAGTGTTGTTTGTGTTCTTGTTTTGTTTTTTATTTTTTTTTTTGTTTTAATTTTTCGGTTGTTTTTTTTATGTAGTTTTTATATGATTTTTGTTTTTGTCTCTGTTTAAGATATAGCAGGCGATTGTGTTTTATTATCTTTTTTTTTTTTATATGTTTGTTTTTTTGTTTTTAGTTTATAGTTGTGGTTCTTTGTTTGTGTTTGTTTTTGTGTGTTTGTTGTTTTTTGTTTTTTATTGTTTTTTTATGTGTGTTTGGTATGGTGTGTTTTGTCTGTTTTATTGTGTGTTGCTTGGCGCTTTGTTCCGCTTGTTGTTTATTTTGGTCTGTCATTTTTGATTTTTGTTTTGTGTTTGTGTGTTGTTTTTTTTTTTTTTAGTTTTATTTTTGTCTTTTTGTTTTGTTATTTAGCATTTTTTTTTTGTTTTTTGGTTTATTTTTTTCCACTACACCCCTTTCCCCCGATTCCTCTCCACCCGACTAACCCCCTGTCGCCCTCCCTCTGTCTCTCTCCCACGACCTAACCTGTCCGCTCTGTCTCTCTCCCACCGACCTAAACCCTGTCCTCTCCTGTCTCCCTCTCAACCGACCTAACCCTGTCGCTCTCTGTCTCTCTCCCACCTGACCTAACCCTGTTTGATCTCGTCTCTCTTTCCACCGACCTAACCCTGTCGCTCTCCGTCTCTCCTCTCCACCGACTAACCCCTGTCGCTCTCTGTCTCTCTCCCACACCGCGACCCTAACACCTGTCCGCTCTCTGTCTGTCTCTCTCGCACCGACAGCTAACCCTGTCGCTCTGTCTCTCCTCTCGTCTCCTTCTCTTTCTCTTTTTTTCTCTTTCTCTCTTCTCTTCTTCTCTCTTTTTCTTCTTCTTTTCACTCCTTCTTTATTTTCTTCTTCTTTCTTCTTTTCTGTCTTTTTTAATTCTCCATTATCTTTTCTCCTCATATCTTCTTCTTCTCTTTATCCTTTTACTTCTTCTTTCACATATTACTTCTACTTCTTATTTCTTTTCTCTTTTCTTCTTGTTTTTTGCTTTTACTTTCTTCTTTCTCCTTTCTTCTCTTCTCCTCCTTTTTCTCTCTTTCTCTGCTATTTCTCTTCCTTTTCTCTTTTTCTTCTTCTCTTTTTCTACTCTTTCTCTGTTTCTCTTCGTTTTGTTTCTCTTTCTTCTTTTCTACTCTTTTTTTCTTCCTTCTCTCCGTCCCTTATCTTTGCTCTCCTTCCTTGTCTACTTTTTTCTTTTTCCTGCTTTTTTCTTCTTTTTTTCTTTCCTTCTTTTTTATTCTTTCTTTTCTTTCCTTTTTTCTTTTTCTCTTTTTTCTCTTCTTTGTTTTCTTTTTTCTTTTTTTCTACTTCACTATTTACTTTCTTGCTACTCTTCTCTGCATTTTTCTTCTTCTTTTTTACTGCTATTTTATTTCTTTCCTGTTTTACTCTTTTCTTCTACTTGTCTCTTTTCTCTTTATATTCCTTTTTCTTTCTTCTTTCTTCTTCTCCTTTCTCTGTCCTTCTCTTCGTTCTCTTTCTTCTTTTACTCTATTTCTTCTCTCTCTTCTATTGTACTCTATCTTTTTCTCCTCTTATTTCTTCTATTTTCTTCTCTTTTGTACTCTCTTTCTATTCTCTATCTTCTTCTTCTCTCTCTTCTTCTTTTCTTCTCTTTTCTCTCTTCTCTTCTTTCTTTTTCTTCCCTGTCTCTTCTCTTTTTATTGTTTTACTTCTTCTCTTTCTTTTTTCTTTCTCTTTTTTTCTGTCTAGTTGTTCTTTATTTTTCTTCGTCTTTCTCTTCCCCTCTTCTTTTTCTGTCTGCTTTTTCTTTCTTTTCTTTTTTTCTTTTCTTTGCTTTCTCTTATTTGTTATTCTGCTTCTTTCTTTTTTCGTTCTTCTTTTTCTTCTCTTTTCTCCTTCACTTCTCTTCTTCCTCTCTTTTCTCTTTCTTATTTTATCTTTTTTTCTTCTTCTGTTTTCCTTTTTCTTCATCTTTTTATCTCCTTTTTTCTCTTTCCTCTTCTTTTTTGCTTTTCTTATGCTTCTTTCACCAGTTATCACACCGACCTAACCTGTCTCTTCTCCCAACCGACTTAAAACCCCTGGATGCGCTCTCTGCCTCTCTGTCTACTCTTCCTAGTTCTAGTCTCTCTCTCCCACCGACTAACCCTGTCGCTCATCGTCTCTCTCTCCCACCGACCTAACCCTGTCGCTCTCTTCCCTCTCTCCCACTCGAACTAAACCCTGTCGCTCTCTGTCTCTCTCTCCCACCGAATCTAACCCTGTCGCTCTGTCTCTCTCCACATCTAACCCTGTCTCCTGTCTCTCTTCCCACCGACCTAACCTGTCGCTCTCTGTCTCTCTCTCCCACTGC
>NW_019946159.1:0-2940 GCF_002910315.2 Salvelinus sp. IW2-2015
GATCAATATGCTTTTGGAGGAAAGGAGTTAGCATGTAGGCTTTACTACAACATCAGAACTAGGCCAACTGTATTGCAGCAGTGCTATCCACTGGTTTGGCTCTAGTGCTAGTGCATCAACCATTCTGGGAACACACCAGATGTCTCAGTATTGAATCCAGCATTTTGCTTGGCTCCTGCTGCCATGTGCTGGCAGTTGACACATTTGATGCGTCCTCATTGGCTGAGATTTTAGCTTTGTCCTCTCAGTCCAACGATGGTGCTGATCCCTAACAGGCTTTTTACAGTGTCCCCCCTCCTCTCTCTCTCATCTATCTATCCGACCAGCTGTGTAGTGATCTGTCTGACTGTGATAATCCGGCATATTACACCCCTCACAATGTAATCCTTCACTGGGTCAACAACACTGCTGATCCCTTCCAATTGACAACCAACAAAACAGAATGCAAATGTCAGCCCACAAACAACACAGGACAACACTCCACTAACCAACAGCAATTTTTTTGGTACTTTTTTAGGGGGTCTAGGACAACATAGTAGATTACTAATGACCAAAGACTAAGCCATTTCCCGGCCCACTTTAGATTTGAACCGCCCCTCTGTTTGACACTGTTTTGGCTCTAACTCCTTATGTTTCATCAACGTAAAAGCAGGGAATTTTCTTTTCCCGCCTTAAGCTGGCATTGATGTACTGTACAGCAGCTCAGTGAAAACAGCATTGCGTTCTTTGTTTTCCTTTGTGGTGTTCTAGACAATGACAGTGATCCATGTATTGTCTGTGCCATTGTTAAGAGACAAAGGGATGTCTTCTCATAGGAACGTGTGTGTGTGTGTGTGTGTGTGTGTGTGTGTGTGTGTGTGTGTGTGTGTGTGTGTGTGTGTGTGTGTGTGTGTGTGGTGTGTGTGTGTTGTGTGTGCGTGTGTGCGTGTGTGTGTGGGGAAGCATCCCCCTGGGACTGGTTAGCACTGGAAAATGAACAGCAGTCCTTTTAATCTCCAGTGGAACGTCCTTGTGTATTTGGACAGGGCCTTGCTTCTCCACAAGCCAATCAATATCGCCCTTGTCTCATTGTCAACTAGAATGATTCTCTCGTTCTCTCACTACACCAAGAGGGCACTTGTACGCTTCAACAAAACAACTCATAGATTTTATTCTGTTTGGGTATTTGTTTCTAGGGATACCTCCGCTGTAGGGATTTTAAACCAATGTGTTCATAATATCTGAGGCTGAAACACACTGGGGTTCTTTGGCCTGGTTTTGGCATGCTATCGTTACAATGGTATAAATGGAACGGTTAAAGTACGTCCACTAAGCTGGGAGAACTAGGAGAACTCCTGTGTTTTGGATTCTGCTGTGGCACCCACACGTGTCAGCGCTGAGTACGGTCCCTGTGGGCATGAAGGACATATGTGTGGATTGTGGGTGTGTGTGTGTGTAGCAGTCACAACACTGAACAACCTCTCCTACACACACTGCTGATAGAGAGCCAGAGCTTTGGGACATTAGATAGTTGGTTAAATTCCCAGCAGCCTCCGCCTCTCTCAGAGGTGTGTGTGTTTAGTGATGAATGCCTTGCCTCGACCATGTGCTCTCATGAGGAAGCAGATGTGGTGTGTGTGGGAGCACAATCATTTGGAAAGGAGACAGCTGATACACACACATCCAGCAATAGATTGAGAAACACTGCTCTGTAGAGCCATGGAGTAGATATGACAATGTATATACAGTATACAGTGCGTTTGGAAAGTATTCAGACCCCTTGACATTTCCACATTTTGTTACGTTACAGCCTGATTCTAAAATGGATTCAATTGTTTTTTTCCCCCTCGTTAATCTACACACAATACCGCATAATGACAAAGCGAAAACATACATTTTCATAAGTATTCAGACCATTTGCTGTGAGACTCGAAATTGAACTCAGATATGTCCTGTTCCATTGATCATCCTTGATGTTTCTACAAGTTGATTGGAGTCCACCTGTGGTAAATTCAATTGATTGGACATGATTTGGAAAGGCACACGCTTGTCTATATAAGGTCCCACAGTTGACAGTGGATGTCAGAGCAAAAACMAAGCCATGAGGTCGAAGGAATTGTCCAAAGAGCTCTGAGACAGGATTGTGTCGAGGCACAGATCTGGGGGTACCAAAACATTTCTGCATCATTGGAGGTCCCCAAGAACACAGTGTCCTCYATSATTCTTAAATGGAAGAAGTTTGGAACCACCAAGACGCTTCCTAGAGCTGGCCGCCCGGCCAAACTGAGCAATCGGGGGAGAAGGACCTTGGTCAGGAAGGTGACAAAGAACCCGATGGTCACTCTGACAGAGCACTAGAGTTCCTCTGTGGAGATGGGAGAACCTTCCAGAAGGACAACTCTGTAGCACTCTACCAATCAGGCCTTTATGGTAGAGTGGCCAGACAGAAGCCACTCCTCAGTAAATGGCACATGACAGCCCTCTTGGAGTTTGCTAAAAGGCACCTAAAGGACTCTCAGACCATGAGAAACAAGATTCTCTGGTCTGATCAATCCAAGATTGAACTCTTTGGCCTGAATGCCAAGCGTCACGTCTGGAGGAAACCTGGCACCATCCCTACTGTGAAGCATGGTGGTGGCAGAATCATGCTGTGAGGATGTTTTTCAGAGGCACGGACTGGGAGAMGGGAGGGGAAGTTATTGTAGAGGAATATCAGATCTAGCCTGGGTACTAGCCTAAGAGATACGTTTTAGTTTTCACAGAGATATTTAGGCTGTCTCCATGAAGAATGTAGAGTTTCACAGTAGTCTAGACTGATTTCGAAGGCTTATCTCGATGGAGAGTTGACGCCAAGGGCAAAAGATAAATGATACTGTTGCTATCTCCCAGTCCTACCAAGTTAGAAGAAAAGAAAGACAAACAGAAGTTGAACGATAGGGTTCTCTTTGTTATCAAAACCAA
>NW_019946159.1:9232-14029 GCF_002910315.2 Salvelinus sp. IW2-2015
ATGGGAGCGTCGCTTGCACAGTGTTTTCAGGTCTCTCAGAGATGTTCGATCGGTTCAAGTCGGGGCTCTGGTTGGGCCACTCAAGGACATTCAGAAACTTGTCCCGAAGCCACTGTTGTGCATTGTCTGGATGTGTGCTTAGGGTTGTTGTCCTGTTGGAAGGTGAACCGTTGCCCAGTCAGGTCTGAGGTCCTGAGCGCTCTGGAGCAGGTTTCATCAAGGATCTCTCTGTACTTTACTCTGTTCATCTTTCCCTCGACCCTGCTCATGAAGGGTAAATCGTAAATTCTACTTCAGTCAAATTTCCCTTTGTCATGCAAATGTCAGTCGGAGACTAAGTGAATATTCGACTGAAGTGTAAGTTAGACGTGCCCCCTGAGAGATTTAGGGCTTAGTTCTTCAAGCATCTTGATGAGGTTTGGGCTGTAAAGTACTTCCAACAGGACAACAACCCTAAGCACACATCCAAGACAATGCAGCAGTGGCTTCGGGACAAGTTTCTGAATGTCCTTGAGTGGCCCAACCAGAGCCCGGACTTGAACCCGATCGAACATCTCTGGAGAGACCTGAAAATAGCTGTGCAGCGACGCTCCCCATCCAACCTGACAGAGCTTGARAGGATCTGCAGAGAAGAATGGGAGAAACTCCYCAAATACAGGTGTGCCAAGCTTTCAGCATCATACCCAAGAAGACTGTAGGATGTAATCGCTGCCAAAGATGCTTCGACAAAGTACTGAGTAAAGGGTCTGAATACTTATGTAAATGTGATATCAGTTTTTGAAATGTTTAATACATTTGCAAAAAAGTCAAGAGGTCTGAATACTTTCCGAATGCTATGTAGGACTGTATATGACTGTGACACGCACATCCAGGACTTTATGGACACACGTTACAGAGTTTAGGATTTGAGGAGGGCCAGGGGCAGACTGGGACCAGAAATCAGCCCTAGCATTTCGAACACACCAGATAATTTTTTTCGCTTGAGGCCCCCCATTATTATCCAGATAATGATAATTTTGTGCAAAAACCCAAGTTAGACAGGCACACTGGGCTAAAAACGGACCAGCCCATCTGACATTTGACCGAAATGCCAGATGGCCAGTCCGCCCCTGGGGAGGGCTGATCAGACTGTCCCAATATTCATACTTAGCATTAGCATGCACGGTCAATACATGACCATATACTAAGTAGTATGCAAGTGTGTATATTGGGACAGTCTGATCAGCCCTCCCCAGGGGCGGACTGGCCATCTGGCTAGGTACCCACCCTGCGTGCATGAAGGCATAGCTGAGGTATCTCCAGGCCTGAATCCGTAGCTGGGGGTGGTAGGGCAGCGGGCCCCTCAGGAAGTGGGGACTGGACACCTGCAGCACCCAGCGGTCCAACTGCAGGCCATAGTACATGAACACTGCCACCTAGAGGACGGGAGGGGAAGTTATTGTAGAGGAATATAAGATCTAGCCTGGGTACTACCCTAAGAGATTTTAGTCTTAGTTTTCACAGAGATATTTAGGCTGTCTCCATGAAGAATGTWGAGTTTCACAGTATGATACTGTTGCTATCTCCCAGTCCTACCAAGTTAGAAGAAAAGAAAGACAAACAGAAGTTGAACGATAGGGTTCTCTTTGTTATCAAAACCAATACTTTACAGCCTCAAACCCTCATCAGAGATGCTTGAAGAACCTAAGCCCTAAATCTCTCAGGGGCACATCCTAACTTTACACTTCAGTCGAATATTCACATAGTCTCCGACTGACATTCATGCATGACAAAGGGAAATTTGACTGGAATTGGAATTGAGGAATTGAGTGGAATTGAGGATTTACCCCTCAATGAGCGGAACGTTACCTCAGCGATGGTGATAGCCAGGATGAGCCAGGGTGGTGGGCAGCAGGTGTAGCTGTCGAAGTACCACTTCCTGTCGATCTCCCGGGGCAGGGTCTCGTAGGCGATGTGCCTCACCAGCCTCTGGGACAGACCCAGACCCACCTCCTCCCCCAGGGCCCCGGCCTCTTTCAACTGACGACTTCCCTGGAGGATGGCCCGCCGGAAGCTGTTGCTGCGCTTGTTGGACATCTAGCAGGGAGAGGGGAGGGGAGGAGATAGAGAGAAGAAGTATATGTGAGAGGAGAGAAAGTATGGAGAGACCGGAGGCGGAGAAAGTACTGGGAGCGAGAGAGTAACGAGTGAGAAAGGAGAGACAGAGAAGGAACAGAGAGAGAGAAGAGAGAGAGAGAGGAGCGAGATGAGAGTGCAGTTCAAGTTCAAAATTACATCATCAGCTACCCAATGTCCATGATGGTACAGGTTCAGGGACAGTCAGTCATTCAGTGGACATTTCTATTGCAATAAGTAATTTATTATCTTATGTGACGATAAAAAACTTCATAAACTATGCCATAAAATAAGATGTCCATTTATATTAGGCTATGAATTCCAAACCGTACAAGGTCTTGTAACTATTCTGGGTCCGATTACCAAACACGCTCAATTAGGTCTCATAAGGAGTCTTAAGTCGTGAGCCCCCCAAACTCGTTATCTGCCCACTGTACAAGCAACCTATCGCCTATCCCCCCTCCCCCAGCAAAGAATGCCTCCGTCATCACCTGCAAAACCGTGAGCTCTTTCCTCAATCCCAAGTAACATGGCGTGCAGCTGTCCTCACGTAGCCATCTACTCGCCGATTAGCAATTGTCATGTCCTCCTATGGAACATGAATGTGGACAAGTCTCTCTTTCTCTCTCTCTCTCCTCTCTCCTTCTCTCCTTTCTCTCTCTCTCTCACTCTCATCCCATCTCTCTCTCAGTCTCATCTGTCTCTCTCTCTCTCCCCCCCTGCTATTTTTCACCTCTCAATCTAACTCCTTTCTCTTCTCTTGGCTTTCTCTTTTCCTCCCTCTCATTCCTCTCTCTCTTTTCTCTCTTGCTCTCTCACATTCCCCATCTCTCTCTCTCTCTCCGATTCTAAAAGTAGTTTACAATAGCACCATTCTTCAATCTATAATGACCATTCAAATTGAACAGATCTCCAATTATGTGAGTCTTGATTGCAGTCAAGAGACAGTGTGGGATTCTTCATGACTGTAGGTTACCATGGCCACTCCCAGCCCAAAGCCAAACAGAGAGTGGGATCAAACGGTACCAAACATACACATTATGCCCCACACACACAYACCCACGTGGACACACACACCTCTCTAGGTTACCCCACGTGGCCCAACCCCATAAAGACACAGTCTTCTTTCTTCCAGCAGTGCTGGGGTGATTCTTCTCCTTTTTTCTCTTCTTTTCAATAAAAAGAGAGAGAAAAGGAGTGACGTTCTATCTATTCACCCACAGCAAAGAAGAGAGCRGGGTAGAGAGAGATTGGTATTCATCCAACAAGGACTGTGGGACCAGGGACAATCTACTGCTGTACTGGGAGATGCTGTCAGGGAGAGGAGCGAGAGGAAGAGAGAGGAGAGCGAGKAGAGGGAGAGGGACAGAAGGGSCAGGGAGATAAAGAGAGCGAGAGAGATAAGAGAGAGAGACGGAAAAGTAGAAAGAGAGAAAAGAGAGAGCTAGGCAATACCTCCCAATCACGCTGACAGCTTTATGGAATAGGCAGCTGAGCAAAGTAAAGATGGACCTGCAAATAAACCCCAGCAAGCCTGACTCTGTCTCCCACTCCTCCTCCTCTCTCTCTCTCCAACCTATCCTTCCCTCACCCTTCTTGGCCTCTGTTTCCAGTGAATGTGAAAGCAATGGGGGGTGAGGGGCGGTTTTTGTGGGTAACAATAGCAGCCACGCCCCCCCAACACACACACACACACACACACACACACACACACACACACACACACACACACACACACACACACACACACACAATCCAAAATAGGGTTTTTATGTTACTCTATAAATCAACTATTAATCATTTACTATGTTAACAGGGGAAAGTTTTGATCACAGGGGAACTGAACTCTTACCAGGGTTTGACAAATTGTAACACTGGTAGCTTTCAGCATACACTTGTTCCAGTGCCTTGGCGTTGGCCGCGAGTCTGTACGGCCGAGGGCGCCACCTAGAACCCTCACAGCTTTGTGAAGGATAAGCGCTCAACACAGAGAAGAGAGTAGGGGCCGCAGCAGCTTTGGAAGGTGCCCACTGACATCCCGCTCTGTACTGTATGAATCCTTAGCACTCTCTGAGTCCGAACTGGAACACACGTACAGCGAGAAAGGCGTATGATAAATTGTTCCGTAGATTGAACAACAGGACTAAGGAGCATGGACCATGTGCAGGCAGAGAGACACACACAGCGCGCACGTGTACGCGCACCACGCACACATTACACGCACGCAGCATTTAAAATCGGTACAGAACGCACGCACTCATGACAGATGTAGTTCCAAATAAGCATTCACATTTAAGCCAATTAAGATATTTCAATGCAGCATACACCAAAGCCTTATTTCGCATAGAGACACAACAAGGAGTTATTGTCATTAGAGGGACTTAAGTAAAAATTTAAGTTCGACGTATAAATATTATCATCACAGTAGAAGTCTGGTAGTCCTGAATGTCATCAGCTCAAGAGACAAAAAAATAGAACAAGCAAGAAACTGTTTAATGTACATATTTCCTTCATTCTCTTGTATCATAAGTTTTGGCTATTTGGTAGAAGAATGTTAAACATGAGCCTGAAAACAAGCTTATCTAACACCAAACGGTCCATTTTGTTTCAATTTTTATTATTTTTCAATGCGCAATACCACCCCAGTCAGTAGTCTTGCTTAGGAAAGAGCCCATATAGTAT
>NW_019946159.1:17142-34160 GCF_002910315.2 Salvelinus sp. IW2-2015
TGAGAATATTCACACTTTAAAGAAGTTAGCTAGTGTTGTGTATTCCATTATACTGTCAAGTGTCCTGAAACGTTTAGATGCACTTTAAATAAAGTTACATTTTATCTGACTATTTGACCAATTACATYCTGGTYGTCTAAATCATGGCCTTTCCACTACTACCCACCAAGCACTTCCAAGGGTCACAAGTCCTTGGCTCCACCCACACAACAGTCTCTCACATTCAGCAGAAGCAAGTGCCAGACATCCCACACTAGGAATTCTTCACACTCACTCCTTAGTTCTTTCTCTCTCACCAATGACGCATATACAGCACAGTGTCTGCATCAGTGAATCAAAGACAACAGTCTCAATAGAAGCTATATAACGTCAAAATACAGAGACACTGGAGTCAAGGTCCATCTCCTTCAAATAGGTGTTCGCTTTTTCTCATACCAAATGTTATATGAGCAAACCTTCGTACACATTACCTCAGTCCTCTCTGCTATGAGTGATAGTAATTCCAATGGAACTCAAACTGAATTGAATGGAGCCACTTTAGACTTCAGATGTGTCTGTTCAACGGACTGTAAAATGGCCTAGATTTGAGTCCTCTTCTATTGCTGGATGCGCTTGTGTTTGATTTGAATGTCAGGTTCTTTGTGAATAGGGTCAGAATACAGCTGTCGTGCGTATAGTGTGTGTGTGTGACAGACAGACTAAATGAGCAGTGAATCTAATTCCATCGCCCTGAGCAAAGCCTCAGACAGTTTGTTTGTCTTCTCCATATGCCACGTTTGGCAGGCAGCACAACGGAAGACAGGCAGAGGCCATAGAAATAACATCACAGACAATTGACTTGAATGGGGATTCTCCATCTAGTTATTAGACAGCCCAGTACATCACTGGTGCCGAGCTCCCTGCCATCCAGGACCTCTATATCAGGCGGTGTCTGAGGAAGGCTCAGCCAGAGACTCCAGCCACACAAGTCATAGACTGTTCCCYCTGTTACCGTCTGGCAAACGGTACCGGAGCATCGGCTCTCGGACCAAGAGACAGCTTCTACCCACAAGACATTAGACTGCTAAAGAGTCAATTAATGGTACCTGAACTATCTGCACTGACTCTACGCACACCCACTAGACTTTATATACACACACCATATACACACACACTAGACTTTATTTACACACACCATATACACACTCACTAGACTTTATATACACACCATATACACACCCACTAGACTTTATATACACACACCATATACACACTCACTACACTTTATATACACACCATATACACACTCACTAGACTTTATATACACACATATACACCACTCACACTACACTGTCACTCCCACACAAAATCCCTCACACATGTCAAACCTACATATGCACACACACACACACATCCCATTACCGAACCACAACACCACATGCTTAATACAACGCACTTACACTCATCATTTGCCGTGCCACTCTTTTCTTTGTTTTTACCAATAATTATTATCTATCTGATCCTCTAGTCACTTTCCCCTCGCCTTCATTGATACATATCTACTCAAATACCTTAGTTTTAATTAACATCTATCCTTGATGCCCTAGTGAAACTTTACCCTGCCTTCATGTACAATATTACCTCAATTACCTTTATATTACTATCCTGAATGCCTAGTACTTTCCAGCTGCCTTTCATGTACATATCTAACCTCAAATACCGTATTATTATCTATCCTGATATCGCCCTAAGTTCACTTCACCCGCCTTCAATTGTACATTATCTACCTCAAATCCTTATTATTATCTATCCTGATTGCCTAGTTCACTTTACCCTGCCTTCATGTACAATCTACTCAATACTTATTATTATCTATCCTGATGCCCTTAGTCACTTTACCCTGCCTTCAATGTACATATCTACCTCAAATACCTTTATTTTATCTTATCCTGATGTCTAGTCCCTTTACCGCCTCATGTACATATTACCTCAAAACTACATATTATTAATCTAATCCTGAATGCCCTAGTCCACTTTAACCCTTGCCTTATGTACATATCTACCTCAAATACCTTATTATTATCTATCCTGATGTTCCCTAGTCACTTTACCCTGCCTTCATGTACAATACCTACCTCAAATACCTTATTATTATCTATCCGAATGTCTTAGTCACTTTGCCCCTGCCTTCATGTACATATCTACCTCAAATACCTTTATTATTATCTATCCTGAAATGCCTAGTGACTGTTACCCTTGGCCCTTCATGTACATATACACTCAAATACCTTATATTTATCTGATGCCTGAATGGCCCATAGTCACTTCACCGCTGCTTCATGTACATATTACCTCAAATATCTATTATTAATCTATCCTGAGCCTAAGTACTTTACCTGCCTTCATGTACATATCTACCTCAAAATACCTTATTATTATCTATCCTGATGCCCTAGTCACTTTACCTCTGCCTTATCGTACATATCTACCTCAATACCTTATTATTATCTATCCTTGATGCCTAGTCACTTTACCCTGCCTCATGTACATATCGTACCTCAAAATACCTTATTATTACTTATCCTGATGCTCTCGTTCACTTTACCCTGCCTTCATGTACATATCTACCTCAAATACCTTATTGTTATTATCCTGATGGCCCTAGTCACTTCTACCCTGCCATTCATGTACACGATATCTACTCAAATACCTTATTATATCTATCCTGATGCCCTAGTACTTTACCCTCGCTTCATGTACCATATCTACAGTTGGGGAGAAAACAAGTATTTTGATACACTGCATTTTGCAGGTTTTCCTACTTTACAAAGCATGTAGAGGTCTGTAATTTTTATCATAGGTACCACTTCAACTATGAGAGACGGAATCTAAAAACAAAAATCCAGAAAATCACATTGTATGATTTTTAAGTAATTCATTTGCATTTTATTGCAGACATAATATTTTGATACATCAGAAAAGCAGAACTTAATATTTGGACAGAAACCTTTGTTTGCCAATTACAGAGATCATACGTTCCCTGGTAGTTCTTGACTAGGTTTGCACACACTGCAGCTAGGGATTTTTGGCCCACTCCTTCCTACAGATCTTGCTTCCGATACCTTCAGGTTCGGGCTGTCGCTGGGGCAATTAACGGACTTTCAGCTCCCTCCAAAGATTCTATTGCGTTCAGGTCTGGAGACTGCTAGGCCACTCCAGGACCTTGAGATGCTTCTGTACGGAGCCACTTCCGTTAGTTGCCATGGCGTGTGGCTTCGTGTCGTTTGTCATGCTGAAAACCAAGCCACGACCCATCTCAATGCTTCTTACTAGGGAAGGAGGTTGTTGGCCAAGATCTCGCGATACATGGCCCCATCCATCCTCCCCTCAATTACGCGTTGCAGCGTCCTGCTCCCCTTTGCAGAAAAGCATCCCCAAAGATGATGTTGTCACCTCCATTGCTTTCACGGTTGGGATGGTGTTCTTGGGGTTGTACTCATACCTTCTTCTTCCTCCAAACACGGCGAGTGGAGTTAGACCAAAAAGCCTCTAATTTTTTTGTCTCATCAGACCACATGACCTTCTCCCATTCCTCCTTCTGGAATCGATCCAGCATGGTCATTGGCAAACTTTCAGACAGGCCTGGACATTTGCCACTGGCTTAAGCAGGGGGCGACCTTGCGTGCCGCCTGCAGATTTTAATCCATGACGGCGTAGTGTGTTACGTAATGGCTTTTCTTTGAAGACTGTGGTTCCCAGCTCTCTTTCAGGGTCATTGACCAGGTCCTGCCGTGTAGTTCTGGGCCATGGATCCCTCACTTCCTCATGATCATTGATGCCCCACGAGTGAAATCTTGCATGGAGCCCCAGACCGAGGGTGATTGACCTTCATCTTGAACTTTCTCGCCTCCATTTTCTAATAATTGCGCCAACAGTTGTTTCCTTCTCACCAAGCTGCTATGCCTATTGTCCTGTAGCCCATTCCCAAAGCCTTGTGCAGGTCTACATTTTATCCCTGATGTTCCTTACACAGCTCTTGGTCTGGCCATTCTGGAGAGGTTGGAATCTGTTTGATTGTGTGTGGACAGGTGTCTTTTATACAGTAACGAGTTCAAACAGGTGCAGTTGAATACCAGGGTAATGAGTGCGAGGAAACAGGAGGGTTCTAAAGAAAAACTAACAGGTCTGTTGAGAGCCGGAATTCTTACTGGTTGGTAAGGTGACAAATAACTTATGTCATTGCAATAAAATGGGCAAAATTAATTATTTAAAAATCATACAATGTGATTTTTTCTGGATTTTTGTTTGTAGATTCCGTCTCTCCACAGTGAAGTGTACCTATGCATAAAAAATTACAACCTCTACATGCTTTGTAAGTAGGGAAAACCTGCAAAAATCGGCAGTGGATCAAAATACTTGTTCTCCCCACTGTACCTCAAATACTCGTACCTCTGCCACAGTGGTCTGGTACTGGTACTCCCTGTATATAGCTCCATCTTGTGTACTTTATTTTATCTGACTATTACATTTTTTAAACTCTGCATCGTTGCGGAAAGGTTTCGTAAGCAAGCATTCACTGTTACACCAGTTGTATTCGGCGCCATGTGAATGAGTACAAATGGTTGATTTGTTCTATTTCTACGCAAATAGGAATTGGCAGGTGGCATAAAGGAGATGTTCCATTCTGCCTCTTCAGGAAAAAACAACTGAGAGATGACAGTGGACTATCACGATGTCCTTTTTTTATGGGTGAGTTCAAAAAGTCATCTTTTTAAAGATGCAGGCAATACGCGTTGGAGCATTTTGGTGAAATGATCACTGATAACAGAAAGACTGCGTTGGTTGCAAATAAATACGTTTGAAATCGGCCACATTGACTCTTTCTTAACCTCAACCCCCAAGTTTCACACACTTGAGACTGTGTGAACAACACATCACACACTCCAACACTCATCTGTCACCCGTGCTCACACACACACACACACATCACACACACACACACACACACACACACACACACACACACACACACACACACACACACAACACACACACACACACACACACACACACACACACACACACACAACACACACACACACACACACACATACAAACCTCCCTGAAGGAAAGTGAACCCAAAACTAACCTTCTTCCTGCAGATGTCTTCCAGTTTCTGCCGGGACATCTTGTCATGTCTCTAGTTTGTGTAATCCATTAACGCAGAACCATATCTCACGCGTGTTCGCCAGTATAATGTCATAAGAGATACTGTCTGTGTGTCTAGTCCAGCCCACTCTCTCTGTCTCTCTCTGATTAACCAGAGCTGTCTGGTCCAGAATGAGGGACTTGTTTACCCCTCTGTTTTTTTTTTAGACGGATACAGCCTACTAACCCCCACCCCTAACCCCCTGTTCTCAGCCCCCCCCCCCCCCCCCCACAGCCCCCTACAATACAACCCAGCCCCCAAACCCCATTTTAGCCTACATTCAGATCTCAGACACCATCTCTCTTAGACACACACTCCTACAAACTCTCGTCTGAAACTGAACTAAACACCACACCGTTTCCTCACATGCCTACACACTGGCACTAAGACCCACACATATCACATTCCCACACACCAGACTCCACATTCAGCCCTTCATACTCCAGTTTCACCACTCTGCAAGGGTCAAACAGGACTCACTGGCATGAGTGTGATGTGGGGAACCCCTCCTTAACGAATGGGGGCCTAACGGAAAAATTTTCATGCACGGTGTTACCCAATCCCTTTCCCCCAAAAGACCCTGTTTCCCCTCGTCCCTCTGAGGGCTTCACAAAAGACATAGGATAAGACACATTAAATTATGGAACAGCACTGATGATGACATAGACACATTCGGAATACGGAACAGCACTGATGATGACATAGCACAATTAGAATACGGTGGGAACAACAGCACATGTTGATGACATAGACACATTAGAATACCATGGAACAAACACTGTGATGTGAATAGACAACATTAATATATGGGAACAACACTTGATGATGACATAGACACATTAGAATATGGGAACAGCACTGATGATGACATAGACACATTAGAATATGGGAACAGCACTGATGATGACATAGACACATTAGAATACGGGAACAACACTATGATGACATAGACACATAGAATACGGACAACACTGATGATGACATAGACACATTCAAATATGGGAACAACACTGATGTGGACATAGGACACATTAGAATATGGAACAGCACTGATGATGACATAGACACATTAGAATACGGAACAACACTGATGATGACATAGACACATTAGAATATATGGGGAACAGCACTGATGTGACATAGACACATAGAATACGGAACAACACTGATTGATGACATAGACACATTAGAATCGTGAAACAACACTAGTGATGACATAGACACATTAGAATACTGGGCACAACACTGATGATGACATAAAACATTAGAATAATGGGAACAGCACTGATGATGACATAGACACATGAGAATACGGGAACAGCACTGATGATGACATAGACACATTAGAATACGGGAACAGCACTGATGATGACATAGACACATTGAAATACGTGGAAAACACTGATGATGACATAGACACATTAAAATATGGGAACAACACTGATGATGACATAGACACATTAGAATAGGGAACAGCACTGATTGATGACATAGAAACATTAGAATATGGGAACAGCACTGATGATGACATAGACACATTACAATACGGAACAACACTGATGATGACATAGACACATTAAAAATATGGAAAACACACTGATGATGACATAGACACATTAGAATATGGAACAGCACTGATGATACATAGACACATTAGAATACGGAACACACTGATGATGACATAGACACCATTAGAATACGGGACAAACACTGATGATGACATAGACACATTAAAATATGGGAACAACACTGATTGTGACATAGACACATTAGAATATGGGAACAGCACTGATGATGACATAACAACCATTAGAATATGGAAACAACACTGATGATGACATAGGCACATGAAATACGGAAACAGCCACTGGATGACAAGACTAGAAATGGGAAACATTGAGATACAGAACATTAGAAATAGGGAACAGCACTGATGACAGAACATGATACGGGCACACACTAGATAATAGACCAATAGGAATAGGGAACAAGCACTGATGATGAACATTAGACACATGAGAATACGGAACAGCACTGTATGATGACAGTAGCACATTAGAATACTGAACAGCACTGATGATGACATAACACATGTAGAATACGGGAACAGCACTGATGATGACATAGACACATTAGTAATATGGGAACAGCACTGAGGATGACATAGAACACATGGAAATTTTGAAACGGAACAGCACTGATTGATGACATAACCACATTAGAATATGGGAACAGACGGGAACATCACAAAAATCCCACGGTACTGCAACATTGGATGGGCCACATGGTGAACATAAGACACATTTAGATACGGGAACAGCACCTGATGATGACATAGACACATTAGAATGGAACAGCACTTAGGATGACATAACAACATTAGAATACGGGACAGCACTGATGATGACATGACAACATTAGAATAGACAGCACTGATGATGACATAGACACATTAGAATATGGGAACAGCACTGATGATGACATAGACACATTAGAATATGGGAACAGCACTGATGATGACATAGACACATTAGAAATATGGGAACAGCACTGATTGATGACTAGACACATTAGAATATGATGGAACAGCACTGATGATGACATAGACACATTAGAATATGGGAAAAACAACACTGATGATGACATAGACCACATTAGAATATGGGAACAGCACTGATGATGACATAAACACATTAGAATATGGAACAACACTGATGATGACATAGACACATTAGAAGTACGGAACAACACTGATGATGACATAGACACATTAGAATATGGGAACAACACTGATGATGACATAGACGCTGAAACGTGTGTTCTTTTTGGTTTAGCACTTATTGCACTTTGCACTGGTACATGGTGTAATTATTTTGAGTATGGAATTACACCAGGCTTCCTTAGGTTTTCGTCTTTATGGTTTGAGTGTGAGTACCTGCTCAACTCTATCACCCTGGCATACACACACAGGACATATCATTATGTTGTACTGTCCATATTCAATGTCAATCTCCACCCAAAATGTAATATAAGCTAAGCCAGACTTGCTACCGCTTTCCTCCTGACCATGGGGGTTGTTTGGGGCACAACAAAGGGTGTGGGGTGTGAGACAAAACCCAACAGATTGTTTCCACCGACCAATGATAGATATTATGCAGACAAAGGCCTATATTTTGATACATACACACGCACGAAGGGAACACATCCCAGTAATCCTGCCAGTTGGCGACTCCAAGCCTAGCTTCAAGGGCTGAGGAGAGGAGAGGAAAGTAGAGAGATGAGAGGAGAGAGGGCAGAAGGGAGGGAGGGGAAGGAAGGCAAGAGAAGAGAGCAGAGAAGATTGGGGACAATACTAGGCTGGGTCCTTAGCCTCATTTTCATAATGCTGCATATTAAGAAGCTGAGGCAGCAGCCATGGAGAGTTTAGGGAGTCCACCACCTACGTAACAGCCCACAGGAACAGTCTGGAAATATCATTGGTTCAAGTCTGATTTTGAGCAACCTTTTCCCCTCTGTATGAGCTGACCACAAGGTCCTTCCGCCGACCTATTTAGATCTAATATCTTTCTAATATTAATCAAACAGATGAATCCATCCAACACGTGGGAAATGTGATTCTGTTAGCCCTCCAGCACCTAACAAACAGTAGAGTGTTCAGGCAGCTACAGACATGTTGGAGTGATTGTAAACCAGTCAACCCTGATATAATGACTCTACCACATCCCTTATCCCTAACCTCACCCCAGGAAGCTGCTCCACTCATTCTAGTACCTCTGACCTGAACTAATATGGGTCACTGTCCAACAGGCCCCCTGCCCTGCGCTGAGATAAACCCATGAGGCATCTCTGGAACAGTGACCACCACCTCAAAGGAGAGCGGTTAACTGGAGTGTAGGATAATGTTGGGTAATGATGTAGGATAATGAAGTTCAATTGGAAAAGACAACTGACAACTCCGTTTTGTGCTCCTGGTTGCTCTCAAATTGGTATGTGGTTAGTTGATATTTAGGCAAAAAAATCTTAAATCCTCTCTTTTGTGAACTACCATGCCAGGTGTCTCCATGAAGCATGACACCTGTGGGTGGATGTCCTACTCAAATGGTTCAATTCATAACTTCCTGAAACAATGGAAAAACTACCATGGACCAAACTCTGTATTGCGATAAATTGGCTGAATTGATGCGATAACGATGAATAGAATGATAAGTTTAGAACAATGTGCACCACAGTTTATTTAATTATCCTTTAAACTACTGCTACTAGCTTGATATGTAGCCATCAATTGTCCCATAACAATCACCCATATTAGCAAACTATCTTAATAACATTTCTCTAGTAAGGTCCTTATCGTAATGATAAGTGATCGGTATGGTCCGGTAACTTCCGGTTTATCGTCCCCGCTCTATGTCCATCACAAAAACACTGGAATAAGTTCACAATTCTACATAGTCTATTCAGGGAAGTTGAATAATGAAAGTAGTACTTTATAGTTTCACCTACAATGATATTATCAACAACAAATAGACACGTCTCATTCCCATTGCTTTACCACAGACAGGTTGCCGTGGTAACATGCATGACTTGGCCGATCGGCACAGTAACACGCGTGATAACATGCGTGAGCTGACTGATGGGGGGTGCAATAACGCGCATTACCCTGAGAGCAGGGGTACACAATTCACAGAACTGCAATGTTACGGACCTAATGTTACCCCATAGAGATGCCAAAAGACTGCTGTGGAACTGAGGGAGGCCATTAGTGAATCTATGTTCCCTTTGGGGGTTTCCTGTACTCTGCATGACGGGTGAGGACCTTTAACAGGTGATTAGGCAAGCTGTTATCTCAAGGCTTGTGAAAGTTTAACAAGACACCAACAACCGGCAAAGTCAAAATTGTTCTCTATCCAGCTTTATAAAACTTGAAGAAGCATATGGTCTACGTTCTATTCTAGAGGAGGGTTCTACCCTATCCTATGGGCTTCAACTTAATGACAGTCTACAGTAGCTACATGAAAAGATCGAAATGTTTTATATGACCCTCGATCGGCCTCACCAGCTCAATCACTCAAGGCATGCAATGAATTATACTGCTGTAGGATAACACCTAACACCTACACAGTAAGGTCATACAGAATTATACTGCTGTAGGATAACACCTGACACCTACACAGTAAGGTCATACAGAATTATAAATGCATTAACATATAGGGAATATATTTATCTGTAGGCCCGTAGTCTCCATAATGGTACCCTATTTCTTATGTAGTGCACTACTTTTGACAGGAGCCCTATAGGCCGTGGTCAAAAATCAGGGGCGGATTGGCCATCTGGGGCCTCAAGGGGRAAAAAATGGGCCAGTGTGGGGGCCTCAAGGGAAGAAAATGGGGCCGGTGTGTTGCCAGGGACAATTTCTGCTCCCAGTCTGCCCCTGTCAAAGGTAGTGCACTATATAGGGAATATGGTGCCGTTTGAGACACAGCCTAG
This sequence comes from Salvelinus sp. IW2-2015, assembly GCF_002910315.2. Classification (NCBI taxonomy): domain Eukaryota; kingdom Metazoa; phylum Chordata; class Actinopteri; order Salmoniformes; family Salmonidae; genus Salvelinus; species Salvelinus sp. IW2-2015. The sequence goes on from NW_019946159.1 coordinate 27,815, forward strand.
AAGTGTCAGCTGCAGTGGGCCATTACTACACATGTTCATTATGCCATGGATCAACAGTGATCATCATGATAGATGAAGAACTGGTAAGGGGCGATTACAACACACACACCCACACACACACACACACACACACATGCACACACACACACACACACACACACACACACACACACACACACATACAACACACCACTACACACAGCACACACCTGCTAAAAAGACCAACTGGGCGAGGCGACCCACACACCAGCCACATCCATTACCCCGACAAAAGGCACTCACCCCTCCGCTAAGCAGCATAACCAAAACATGACTAACCCAAACACTCTAGCCTGCTCAAGATTCTGTTCTGCTATCTTGCCAACTAATATATGGTCGTCCAGTGGGGCATAACAACACAAACAATCTGAGACCAAGCTAATAAACCAATGTACTTACCTTGGTACAGCTTGAGAGGAAAGAGAAAGACCCGGTGCAATGGTCTGAAAAACCCATTTCAGCCAGTAAATTGGACTGTATGTAGAGTTATGAACTTGTATCAGCCTTTTGTGCTTTTAAAGAGATTCAAAATGAAAAGAGGGAGGAGAGTGAATGAATCACCTGGAGAGAGAAAATTAATCCCAGGCCAGGCTAATCTATCTCTATTCACTTCCATCCAGCAGGGAATAAGGAGCATAATGATGCTGGTGGTTTTGTAGAATGGGACGGGTTCTGTCCTGTTCTTCTCCTCGTTCATCAGGGGCTGGGTAGGAATGGATAGATATGAAGGGGGAGGAGATTGGTGGACTTACTGTCAGACACTGTATCCTTCTCCTGGATCATGTTTATTAAAGCACATCGGTAGCAAAACAACCCATGTGGTCCCTCCTGTTTTCTTCCGTTTTCTTTCCATTTGGTGTGCTAACACAGTTTGAACCTGACATTTTTCCCACACGACAGGTCCTAGAGACAGTCCTCGTCATTAAATTAACCCATGTCATTAGACAGAAAATCCTTGTCCCCACGCACGACGTCATTTCTCCTCTTCGCTCTCTCTCGCTCTCTTCTGTTCACTTTTTTCCTTTTTTCTCTTGACATTCATTCCATTGTACCCCAGAACCCAGTAAAAGACAGAAAAGTGGCTGAAGGGTGGGGCCTTTATTGTTTATTTTCCACCTATTGTTGTGAAGAGATGATTATGGCAGAAGGAGAGTGGACCCCAAATCCACTTACCTTTGATGTAGACAGAGCAAAGGTACAGGCAAGAGGAGAGAGGGAAGCCTTAGAGTAAACTCGTTAAATATGTCGGCTACACTCTTAGAGAAAAGGGTTCCAAAGGGTTCTTCAGACTGTCTCATAGGAGAACCCTTTTTGGTTCCAGGTAGAACCTCTGGTGGAAGGGTTTTACAATGGAACCCAAAAGGGTTTAACTATCTGGAAAAAAGGGTCTCCCTGGGAACAAAAAGTGTTCTTATAAAGGGCTCTTGTTATGGGACAACGAGAGAACCTTTTTAGGTTTAGATAACACCTTTTCCTAAGAGTGTACACGTCTTAATAATTAAGCTAGTTCACTAAAGTGGATACAGCGTTGTACACAGGAGGAAATACGACTCATCAATCTAGTACACAGTCAATTTATCACACCTCATATATTTTTACCTCTATTCTCACTCTCTCCCTTCTTTTAACGAGTTGAACTCCTCACAGACAGACGACAGACAGACAGACAGACAGACAGACAGACAGACAGACAGTCAGACAGACAGACAGACGACAGACAAGACAGCACAGACACAGACGACAGACAGACCTTCCTCCTCCCTCTATTGATTACACAGTCTCTTAGTGAGTGGTGGACTTGCGGTTGCTTTAATCGGACATTGCATGGCATTGAAAGTATTAGTGTCCTGTCAAGCATTAGTGTTCATCGCTCAGTTCCCGTGGTGCTAGGAAGTCTGCGAGCCTGGTCGTGACACGCATGGCTAAACAGGCCCTTTGCAGCGACGCTGCCTCTTTCCGCCGAGACGTTGGCGACGCGGAGAGTGATGTCTGGCGACAGGGAGATTGATGTCTGGGTAACTTGACGGTCTCGAGACGTATCCTTCTCCTAGATCCACCTCAATCATCAGCAGCTGCGCTGATAGTAATACTGATGTATTGGCGCTGATCTGGATGCAAGACAAATATCTGCCTTCTGATTGGATGAATACTCAAACTATCAGCGCTTATTGTTAAAAGACTATGTTAGCACTGATTGGCCGTGATTGGCAAAAAATGCTGATATATATAGGCACTGATTGGATGAGATGCTATAATTGGCCTGATTGGACCAAATTATTAGACTGATATATTGGTTCTGCCAAATCTCCTTTGTTTGGTACAGCTGAGACGAATGCATAGTTAAACCCAAAAGCAACGCCCAGCAGAATGAGAACGATGTGGTGTTCCAAAAGTGAATCAATGTGAAGTCTATCCCACAAATGAGCCTTGAATGGAGCTTTTTAGCTTTGCAACTGTGCATTTGGAAGTTGGTGTATTACAAAAATAACATGCACACACACACACACACACACACACATACACACATACATACATACACACACCGCACCGCACGCCCGCACGCCGCACCGGCACGCACGCACGCCACGCACGCAACGCACGCACGCACAGCACGCACGCACGAGCACGCACGCACACACACAACACACACACACACACACCACACACACACACACACACACGCACACCCTCACGCACACACACAATGCGCACACCACACAACAACACACACTTTGAAAAACAACAATCTCCTCATCATCTCCTATTGTATGGTGCTTGTAAGCTCCTCTCCTTGAGGTATGAAAAGCACCGTTCTGTTCTGCAGAATTGACTCCCTATGTCGAAATCGCGCCTGACGCACATTCTTGTACCCATCAGTGTCTGAGACAGCCGCAGCTGTCAAAACACACCTTTTGCTACGTCGATGATTAACTTGGAATGTGAAGTTGGTGTCAGATCTGGTCTGGTGAACACAGAGCCAGGTTCTACAAATTGGCCCAGGCTGGAAGACTAGCTTTCCACAGACATAATAGCCTCTATGTTCCATTCATACCACCCCGTCTGACTGAGAAGACATATTTCTTGACGTTGTCTTATGGTTTTGATGGACATCTTTCCGTTGTCTTATGGTTTGGATGGGACATCTTTACGTTGTCTTATGGTTTGGATGAGACATCTTTACGTTGTTTATGGTTTGGATGGAGAGAATCTTTACGTTTGTCTTATGGTTTGGATGAGACATTTTATGTTGTCTTATGGTTGGATGAGACATCTTTCGTTGTCTTATGTTTGGATGAGACACTTTTGTTGTCTTATGGTTTGGATGAGACATCTTTACGTTGTCTTATGGTTGGATAACATCTTAGTTGTTTGTGGTTGATGAGACATTTTTTTACTTGTCTTTATGGTTTGGATGAGACATCTTTAACGTTGTCCTTATGGTTTGGATGGACATCTTTACGTTGTCTTATGGTTTGGATGAGACATTTTACGTTGTCTTATGTTTGATAGACATCTTTGTTGTTTGGGTTTGATGAGACTCTTTACGTTGTCTTATGGCTTGGATGAGACCTCTTTACGTTGTTTATGGTTTGGATGAGACATCTTTACGTGTCTTATGGTTTGGATCAGACTCTTTACGTTGTCTTATGGCTTGGATGAGACATCTTTACGTTGTCTTTATGGCTTGGGATGAGACATCTTTACGTTGTCTTATGGTTTGGATGAGACATCTTTACGTTTCTTATGGTTGGATCAGACAACGCGGAGGGATTAGAGTCAGATTTAGTGCAGATGGACACACTGACACACCACAGATCATGTTCCCATTGATAGCAGGACTACCTTTCATCATTTTTTGGTGTCACCAATCTTGTCTGTAGGACTGTCTGGGGTGACTCTGTGGACCCAGTTGCCAGTCACAGCCATGACCCTTCACCCTGGCTGTCAGGTCCTAGCCACGCCCCTTTGTCCCGTCCCAGCCACTTGCAAGCTGCTGTCTGCACTCAAGCTGAACTAGTCTCCCTGAGACGACAACGAGGAGAGAGTAGTGCCACATTTCTCTCTGGTCAATGGAGGTACAGAATCATCTCGTGTGGTTTTCTATAGCCAGCCAATGGGAGTAGTGATGTAATCTAGCATTAGTGTTGCTCAGCTGTAGATTGTGATGTTTGTGTGTGTGGTGTTGTGTGTGTTGTGTGTGTGTGTGTGTGTGTGTGTGTGTGTGTGTGTGTGTGTGTGTGTGTGTGTGTGTGTGTGTGTGTGTGTGTGTGTGTGGTGTGTGTGTGTGTGTGTGTGTGTTGTGTGTGTGTGTGTGTTGTGAGAGAGAGACTCGGATTAGGCAGATATCCACACAGGAAGGGCCCCTCGCTGTGTCAAAGGTCACACTTAGAAACCTGAATTAGCATTCGAATGGCAAGTAGAGCCACCAGTGTGTGTGTGTGTGGAGTGTGTATGTTTGTGGGCGTGTGCGTGCATGTGTGATGAGGGGACGTAGAGTATGGGGCTTGAACGGGTCCCCCTCTTTTAGTCATGGACAACCTCTACCCCCTGCCTCAACCACCATCTTTCATCTTTCCCGAAAACCTTTGAGTCACAGGAGCGTCCCATTTCCCAGCTTCAGCTGACCCCTTTAACACCCAACCTACAGAGTCAAGCCCCTAACAGTGGTGCATGGGCCAAAGAAAACTAATACTGAACAAAAATTAAGCGCAACATGCAACAATTTCAAAGATTTTAGTGAGTTACAAGTTCATATAAGGAAATCAGTCAATTTAAATAAATACATTAGCCCTAATCTATGGATTTCACATGACTGGGAAATACAGATTGCATCTGTTGGTCACAGTTCCTTAAAAAAAGGAAAGGGGGCGTGGATCAGAAAACCAGTCAGTGTCTGGTGTGACCACCACCTCATGCAGTGCGACACATCATAACCCCGCCGCCACCACGGGGAACTCTGTTCACAACGTTGACATCAGAAACCTCTCGCCACATGATGCCACACGCGTGGTCCGGTTGGACGTACTCTAAAGCAACGTGCAGGAGGCTTATGGTAGAGAAGTTAACAATAATTCTCTGGCAACAGCTCTGTGGTGGACATTCTCCAGTCAGCATGCCAAATAACTCTCCCTCAAAACTTGAGACATCTGTGGCATTGTGTTTGTGTGAACAAACTGCACATTTTAGAGTGGCCTGTTATTGTCCCCAGCACAAGGTAACCTGTGTAATGATCTTCTGTTTAATCAGCTTCTTGAAATGCCACACCTGTCAGGTGGATGGATTATTTGACGAGGAGAAATGCTCACTAACAGGATTGTAAACAATTTGTTCCACGAAATTTGAGAGAAATAAGCTTTTTCTACGTAAGGAACATTTCTGGGATATCTTTAATTTCAGCTCATAAAACTTGTGTGAAAACACTTTTCATGTTTGCATTTATATGTTTGTTCAGTGTACATCTGCTGCTCACTTAGATCACTCACTCCATGTGTGCGTTGCTGTGTGTGTGTGTGTCTCCGGTGAGTGATCTAATAGTAAATGTAGCTAAGTGAAGAGAACACAACACTCCTCTCCATCTCCCTTTGGAGTCAGATCCTATCAGTCCTCCATGACTGAGAAAGCCATCATTACAATCACATCCTTACCAAGGAGAAGATGGGATAGTGTGTGTGGTGTGTGTGTGTGTGTGTGTGTGTGTGTGTGTGGTTGTGTGTGTGTGTGTGTGTGGTGTGTGTGTGTGTGTGTGTGGTGTGTGTGTGTGTGTGTGTGTGTGTGTGTGTGTGTGTGGTGTGTGTGTGGCGAACATGCACATGTGTTGTGTGTGTGAAAGCATGCGTGGGTGGGGTGTGTGTGTGTGTGTTGTGTGTATATGTGTGTGCTGTGTGTGTGTGTGTGTGTGTGTGTGTGTGTGTGGTGTGTGTGTGTGTGTGTGGGTGTGTGTGTGTGTTGTGTGTGTGTGTGTGTGTGTGTGGGCAAACGCACATGTGTGTGTGTGGTGTGAAAGCATGCGTGGGTGGTGTGTGTGTGTGTGTGTGTGTGTGTATGTGTGTGTGTGTGTGTATGTGTGTGTGTGTGTGTGTGAGAGAGATCACAGCCGTGAGACACTCCTGTCCTCCCCAGTGTTGCTCTGTAATTAGCAGAGAGAGAAACAGCCTCTCCCCCACCAGTCTAGTAGCTTTTTAATTAGACCAGCTAATTGGATCATTTTAGGGAGCACTCTACTCTTTGTGTGTGTGTGTGAACTCGTTTGTTGATGTGTGTGTGTGTGGCCTCCAGTCCAGACCCTGCAGCACTGTTCAGTGCTGCT
>NW_019946160.1:0-9482 GCF_002910315.2 Salvelinus sp. IW2-2015
TTGAGTCAATTGGGGAAAGGTGTGTATCTATGTCGGATGTATTTATCAGGCACCATACCTTGAATATATCAGCTGCTACTTTTTCTTTGCACAGCAATGAGGCAAATCAAACAAGTAAATTACAGCCAGACCAGCTCCAGAAAATTATAATGTCTGATATGATACCAAAGGTTCTGTTCAGTGAGCCTGGCAGGTTTCTATTTTCAATACAAATCTTTGAAGGTACCTCACTTATCTAATCGTGTTATCGAGAGCACAGAGATATGCTAATATATGTACATACACATGGAACCAAACGCCTAGCCGTTGTAATACCACTCTCAGGAAGGGTGCAAAAGTCACAATCAATCCCAGACACAGCAAAGGCGACCTGAGAGAGAGGCTTGAAGAACAGAGTACAAAAGTATACCGTAAATCCCACAGTAATGAAAACGAAGTCTATAGGGTATGACATACAGGCAGCGAGAAGTGCGCCTCAAGGGTCAAGGAAGGAGAGCCATCTAGTGGCTACTCAAAACGCGGCATACATTAAACAAAGAGCCAGGATCTAAATCAGGTTTGCAAATGGCAACATGGCGGACAAAGATGGTACTTTTTGGAGAAATGTCCTGCCTGGTCTAAATAGAAACAAAAATAGCATGTTTGGCCATAATGACCATTGTTATGCTTGGAGAAAAGGATGGATGAGCTCTGCAAGCACGACAAAAGAACCCATCCCAAGACCGGGGAACTACGGGGGTAGTCACATCATGTTGGTGGGGGCTTGCAGCAGGAGGAACTGTGTGCACTCACAAAATAGATGGCATCATGAGGAAGGGAAATGAATGTGGATATATTGAAGCAACATCTCAAGACATCAGTCAGGAAGTTAAAGCTTGGTCACAAATGGGTCTTCCAAATGGACAATGACCCCAAGCATACTTCCGAAGTTGTCGAAAGGAGTCGCTAGAGCACGATGAGCCAAGTAAAACCCCCCCGGCCAAAACCTCCCCTAACCCGGACGACGCTGTGCCAATTGTGTACCGCCCTATGGGACTCCGTCACAGCCGGTTGTGACACAGCCCAGGATCGAACCCGGGTCTGTAGTGACACCTCAAGCACTGCGATGCAGTGCCTTACACCGCTGCGCCACTCGGGAGGCCTGAAAATGTATTTTTAGTGGTTAATTCATTACAGGAGTTGCATGTTTTGTTCAGATGAATTACCATAATCTAAATGTGATTTCTGTCATTCTGAGCACCGTGAGTGGACGCCCTAAGGGGTTACACAACCAATGCATATGTGTGATAAATTTCTCAAATGGCCGGTAAATTAAAATCTTCCCGGGCCACATTGTTTGGTGCCACATTTTCCTAACGGACACCCTGCTGACAGTGTAAATACCATATACAGTGCTTTCAGAATTCAGACCCCTTGACTTTTTCCACATTTTGTTACACTACAGCCTTATTCTAAAATGTATTAAATCATTTTTTCCCCTCATCAATCTATACCCAATATCCCATAATGACAAAGCAAAAACAGGTTGTTAGAAATTGGTGGTTTCAAACTTCTTCCATTTAAGAATGATGGCCACTGTGTTCTTGGGGACCTTCAATGCTGCATCCATGTTTTGGTACCCTTCCCCAGATCTGTGCCTCGACACAATCCTGTCTTGGAGCTCTACGGACAATTCCTTCAACCTCATGGCTTGGTTTTTGCTCTGACATGCACTGTCAACTGTGGGACCGTACATAGACAGGTGTGTGCCTTTCCAAATCATGTCCAATCAAGTTGTAGAAACATCTCAAGGATGATCAATGGAAACAGGATGAACCTGAGCTCAATTTCAAGTCTCATAGCACAAGGTCTTAATACTTATGTATTCACTTTGTCATTATGGGGTATTGTGTGTAAATTGATGATTTAAAAAGAATGAGGCTGTAACGTAACAAAATGTGGAAAAAGGGAAGGGGTCTGAATACTTTCTGAATGCACTGTACATCTATGTTTTTTGTGGAAGCATATGGAAACTGGCAATGAGAATATCTTGGTGCTGCAAATGGCAGTAGTAATTACAGTTCATTCTAGGACTGTTCCCACACCACATGTATTATGATAGGAGCCTGACAAACAGACACTGATCGCTCCACTCCTCCATTAAAACCGGTTAGAGACAGATTGAGCAACGTTTCTGCCCCGAGGTCAATTCATTATCCTCTCCTCTCTCTCTCTCTCCTCTCTCTCTCTCTTCTCTCTCTCTCTCTTCTCTTCTCTCTCTCCTCTCTCTCTCTCTCTCTCTCTCTCTCTCTCTCTCTCTTATTCTCTTTCTTTCAATGTGACAGGTGTGTGTCCGTGATCTGTGATCCTATTGATAATTGAACCAGTATGACCGGTATGTGTGCGTGTCCGTGCATGTCTGTGCACGTGCGTGCGTGCGTGTGCCTGTGGTTCTGAGGAAACCTTTAAACAAACACACCAAAAATGTAACAGACAAGGTCAGGCAATCGTGTTGGGGTCTGCAGTGTGGGCTGGAGCAGAGGTCTGAGGTCTGTCTGGAGAGCCACTTCTGTGGCTTTGACCTCCTTCCTCCTCACTACACGACAATGCTGCTCAGTGAGAGCTGTTGAAATCACATACACACTCAGGTTCTCTGAGATAGATTGACAAGTGTATCGATCCCCCTGATACAGTGATTACTGGTGTAAGAAGTGAAGGTAGTACTGTTAATTGGGTAATATGAAGACTGACATATTCTGCTTTTATTATTATTCTCTCACAGACAGAGAAGATCAATCTATCCTCTGCACGTGAGTAACCTGGGGTTATATATCTGCCTGTCTTGTCTGTCTGTCTTGCCTGTCTACCTGTCTGTCTGCCTGTCTTGTCTGCCTGTCTTGTCTGCCTTGTCTGTCTTTTGACCTGGCTGCCTCTCTTTGTCGCTGTCTTGTCTGCCTGTCTTGTCTATCTGTCGTCCATCTGTATTCTACCATGGTAAATGATCCAGTTTATATTACCGAATATCTTAGTTTCTGCTAGGATCCTGTTTTTAGACTTTTACAGCCCAGTCCCCCTCCAACACTAGAAGTATATTTAGTTTCCCCCAGTCAGTCTCCTGTATCTCCTTTATTCATCCAACAGCAACACAATGACTAGTGTCTGTACCTGCACACCTGCTCTCTGTGTATAGAGGATACACTGCACGGTTCCTCTGTTCACTGGTGGCCTACACGTGTGTATAGAGAATACACTGCACGGTTCCTCTGTTCACTGGTGGCCTACACGTGTGTATAGAGGAATACACTGCACGGTTCCTCTGTTCACTGGTGGCCTACACGTGTGTATAGAGGAATACACTGCACGGTTCCTCTGTTCACTGGTGGCCTACACGTGTGTATAGAGGAATACACTGCACGGTTCTCTGTTCACTGGTGGCCTACCCGTGTGTATCGTGTCCTTTCTGTTATATGTGTTTGTTGTGTTTATATGTCCTTCATAACTGGGTTGTATTTGTGTGTTTTTATGGAGGACCCTTGTGAAACGAGATGTGGTTTATGTGTGTGAGTTTCTCACACGTGTGTGTGTGTGTGTGTGTGTGTGTGTGTGTGTGTGTGGTGTGTGTGTGTGTGTGTGTGTGTGTGTTGTGTGTGTGTGTGGTGTGTGTGTTGTGGTGTGTGTGTGTGTGGTGTGTGTGTGTGTGTGTGTGTGTGTGTGTGTGTGTGTGTGTGTGTGTGTGTGTGTGTGTGTGTGTGTGTGTGTGTGTGTGTTTCCAGAGGCGAGTCTGGCGCAGGGAAGACAGAGAACACTAAGAAAGTCATCCAGTATCTGGCTCATGTGGCCTCGTCCCATAAGACTGGAACTCTGGGTAGAAACAAGGAGGCCTCACAGGTAAACTGGGGAAGGAGAGAGAGAGGGAGAAGGGGGGAGGGGGAGCGAGAAGGGGGAGGAAGAAGAGACTATATGGAGGAAATGGGGAGAGAGGAGGAAATGGGAGATTGGGCAGAAGACAAAGACAGAGAAGGGGAAGAAGATGTGAGGAAAGAGGTGAATTGGATGAAGAACAAGAATAGGAAGAGGATTGATTGATGGATGATGTTTATTGTCTGACGGAGGGAGAGGGTTGATGGATGATGTTTATTGTCCTGACTGAGGGAGAGGGTTGATGATGATGTTTATTGTCTTGACTGAGGGAGAGGATTGATTGATGGATGATGTTTATTGTCCTGACTGAGGGAGAGGGTGATTGATGTGATGGATGATGTTTATTGTCCTGACTGAGGGAGAGGGTTGATTGATGGATGATGTTTATTGTCCTGACTGAGGAGAGGGGTTGATGTATGATGTTTATTGTCCTGACTGAGGGAGAGGAGTGATGGATGATGTTTGTTGTCCTGACTGAGGGAAGGGTTGATTGTGGATGATGTTTATTGTGCTGATGAGGGAGAGGGTTGATTGATGGATGATGTTTTATTGTCCTGACTGAGGGAAGGATTGATTGATGGATGATGTTTATTGTCCTACTGAGAGAGGGTTGATGGATGATGTTTATTGTCCTGACTGAGGGAAGGAGTGATGGATGATGTTTGTTGTCCTGACTGAGGGAGAGGGTTGATTGATGGATGATGTTTATTGTGCTGACTGAGGGAGAGGGTTGATTGATGGATGATGTTTATTGTCCTGACTGAGGAAGAGGATTGATTGATGGATGATGTTTATTGTCCTGACTGAGGAAGAGTGAATTGATGGATGATGTTTTATTGTCCTGACTGGGGAGAGGGTTGATTGATGGATGATGTTATTGTCCTGACTGAGGAGAGGGTTGATGGATGATGTTATTGTCCTGACTGAAGGAGAGGGTTGATTGATGGATGATGTTTATTGTGCTGACTGAAGGAAGGATTGATTGATGGTGATGTTTATTGTGCTGACTGAAGGAAGATTGATTGATGGATATGTTTATTGTCCTGACTGAGGGAGAGGGTTGATGGATGATGTTTATTGTCCTGACTGAGGGAAGGGTTGATTGATGGATGATGTTTATTGTCCTGACTGAAGGAGAGGGTGATTGATGGATGATGTTTATATCCTGACTGAGGAGAGGGTTGATTGATGATGATGTTTATTGTCCTGACTGAGGGAGAGGTTATTGTGGATGATGTTTATTGTCCTGACTGAGGGAGAGGAGTGATGGATGATGTTTATTGTCCTGACTGAGGAGAGGTTGATTGATGGATGATGTTATTGTCCTGACTGAGAGAGAGGATGATGGATGATGTTTTGTTGTCCTGACTGAGGGAGAGGGTTGATTGATGGATGATGTTTATTGTCCTGACTGAGAGAGAGGAGTGATGGATGATGTTTGTGTCCTGACTGAGGGAGAGGAGTGATGGATGATGGTTGTCCTGACTGAGGGAGAGGTTGATTGATGATGATGTTTATTGTCCTGACTGAAGGAGAGGTTGATTGATGGATGATGTTTATTGTCTGACTGAAGGAGAGGGTTGATTGATGGATGATGTTTACTGTCCTGACTGAGCAAGAGGGTTGATTGATGGATGATGTTTATTGTCCTGACTGAAGGAGAGGGTTGATTGATGGATGATGTTTATTGTGCTGACTGAGCGAGAGGATGGGAACGAGAATAAGGCAGGAAAAAGTGAAAGAACAAGAGCGTGTAGGGATGACTTGTTATGACTTGTTATGAAGTTGTATTAAAGATGTATATTGAGACTATGGTTGAAACAAGGTGTACTACTACATTTTGCATTACACTACATGTTGCTACTACTTCATGCTTACTGTTATACTGTTCTTCTTGCTGATCAAGTGCTGCTTGAGGAATCATTATAGAGTGACCTCTGTAATCATTCCTGTCTCTCTGCTCCTCTCCTCTCTCCCTGCCCTGTTTCTGTCCCTGCCCTCTCCTCTCTCCCTGCCTCTCCTCTCTCCTGCCCTCTCCTCTCTCCCTGCCCTCTCCTCTCTCCCTGCCCTCCTCTCTCCCCTGCCCTCCTCTCGCTGCCTCTCCTCTATGCCTGCCCTCTCCTCCCCTGCCCTCTCCTCTCTCTCTGCCCTCTCCTCTCTCTCTGCCCTCTCCTCTTCCCTGCCCTCTCCTCTCTCTCTGCCCTCTCCTCTCTCCTGCCCTCTCCTCTCTGCCTGCCCTCTCCTCTCTCCTGCCTCTCCTCTCTCCATGCCTCTCCTCCTCTCCATGCCTCTCCTCTCTCAATGCCCTCTCCTCTCTCCCTGCTCTCCTCCTCCTGCCTCCCTGTGTTCAGATGGATGGCAGTAGGTCGTTGCCCCGGGGCAGTTCCATGGTGAACAGGGTGAGTGGGCTCTATCCTGTCCTGTCTTCTCCTCTTTCCTTCTCTTCTGTTCTGCCTACCGATTCTGGTTTATGCTCCAGACTAACATCCTTTAACAACACCATTACTGATGTGTTCCTCCATAACTGTCAAGCATTTTGTTTTTGTTTGTACTGCATTCATTGGTCTGTTGTTGTCTTTTGTTGTTTGTTTGTCTCATCCGTTGATTCTCCCAACCTTCCCGTMTTTCTCAATCTCTCAGAGTGTGCAATATGTGAGTATAATATAAAGTATAAAGACTCTTATCACCACTGTGGGCTGATTGAGGTAAGACATTGCAGAKTTGCAGATAGATGTAGAATGTATAGAGCAGACATAATTATCTTGTTCAGTATAAGAGAGAATCTTGTCTGTMTTAGACAATACATTTCTGTCTGAATGTTCTGAAAAGTTGCTGTCTCCTGAATGAAAGCCCTGCTGTTCTCTGGTGTCTATGGGTGTTTGGCTTTTTACTGTACGGTATATTTGTAGCAACACCCAATGGGTGCTAGAATAAGAGGTAGTGGGCGGGTCTATGAATCTCTCTCAATGTCCTGATTGGCTGGATTAACAACCTGTCAATCGTCAAACCATATACAGTTGCCCAATGAAATGCTCTAGTTTCCTGATTGACAGCTGGTGTTAATCCCGCCCATAGGTGGGTCTCAGAATCATTCCCCTCATCGGTGAAGGAAAGCTTTGGAATTCGCTGATGATGCACAAAAGCTTGGTCTTAAAACAACCGCCGATCTGAAAACCAGATAGGTGGGAGCTCCCCTAAACCCTTTGGACGCTAAGATAGAGCCATCACCTTAGTGATTACACCTATCCAGTCTTTTCTGATCTGCTAGCACTGAAGGGGTAGTGGCTAGAGGTTGTTCTCAGACCGGGCTATAGACCTCCCTCCCCATCCTCCCTTTACAGTGAATGAGCTCAATGCTTCCATTCTGGTGGCCACACCTGTGAATMATGGCCAAATACACCAGGCATTTACCATGTAGAATAGTTAAGCATACATTCTGGCTGTCCAGGAGTCGCCACACATACCTGTCTGTGTGTGTGCGTGCTTTTTATGTGCGTGTGTTGTTGCGTGCGTGTGCACTTGGTGCTTTGTCTAGTAGTATGTGCATTGTTGTCAGTCTGAGCTTTGTTCCCATGCAAAGCCCTGGCTTCTTGCTGTGTGTAGCTTTGAGTGCTGCTTGGCTGGCGTTCTTTACCTGCCGCTTTTAAATCCACCTCCAGTAGCTCCCTAGATAATGCTAATGCTAATGCTACTGTACTTAAAGCTATCGAGCTAGTGGAGCTATAGCCTGAGCCACTGTGTAGCTAAAGCTAGAGCTAGCATCTGCGGCCATACTTTCTGATCTAACGCAGTGGTTCTCAACTGACACGATAAATCCATGTGAACTAGTGCAACAGCACAGGGACACCATTACACAGCCTCTGTGCTAGTTGGTTTCTGTTAAGCCACTTAGCCGTTGTCTCCTCCTCTCTTCTGTTCCCCTTCTCCTGTTTCCTTCTCTCTCTTGTTCCTGTCTCTCTCTGTTTCTTCTCTCTCTCTGTTTCTCTCTCTCTTACTATGTTTCCCTCTCTCTGTTTCCTCTCTCTCTCTGTTTCCCTCTCTCTCTCTGTTTCCCTACTCTGTTTCCCTCTCTCTGTTTCCCTCTCCCTCTGTTTCCCTCTCTCTCTCTGTTTCCCTACTCTGTTTCCCCTCTCTCTGTTTCCCTCTCTCTCTGTTTCCCTTCTCTGTTTCCTCTCTCTCTCTGTTTTCCCTTCTCTGTTTCCCTCTCTCTGTTTCCCTCTCTTCTCTGTTTTCTCTCTCTGTTTCCCTCTCTCTGTTTCCCTGTCTCTCTCTCCCTCTGTCTGTAGCAGACCTTCTCCTTGGTAGTGCTGACCAGTACAGGTTTCTGAGTGGAGGTGCTATTCCTGTTCCAGGTCAGAGTGACGCTGACAACTTCACCCAGACCATGGACTCTATGACCATCATGGGATTCACACCAGAGGAGTCTCTGTGTAAGCGAGAGAGGATGGATGGGAGGGGAGGAAGGGAGGGAGGGGGGAGGGAGGGAGGGCAGGCTTTCCTCAGAACATGGAAGTAAAAAAATATTTTTCTCTCCATCCCTTTCTTTCTGCCTGTCTGTCTCCCTCCTCCCTCCCTCCCTGCCCTCCTCTTCATCCTCTCTTTCTGTCTGTCTGTCTGTCTGTCTGTCTGTCTGTCTGTCTGTCTGTCTCCCTGCCCTGCCCTCCTCTCCATCCTTCTCTTTCTTTCTGCCTGTCTGTCTGTCTCCCTCCTCCCTCCCCTCTGTTAGCCATGTTGAAGGTGATCTCTGCGGTGCTCCAGTTTGGGAACATTCGTTCACTAGGAGAAGAACCGGACCAGTGCTCCATGCCAGACGACACGGCTGCCCGAAACTGAGCCACTGCTGGGCATCAGCGTGCTGGAGTTCTCCCGGGCCATCCTCACCCCAGGATCAAAGTAGGACGTGAGTACGTCCAGAAGGCCCAGACCAAAGAACAGTTGAGACACACACACACATTAATACACTAATCCTGAGCATATCTGTAACGATGTGCGCTGAGAGTCGGGAAGCAAGTTCAGGGAGTGAGTGATTTAATCAATAAACACAACATAATACAAAACAAGAAACACGAACAACGCACAGACATGAAACTGAAACAGAAACAATAACACCTGAGGAAAGAACCAAGGGGAGTGACAGATATAGGGCAGGTATTCAGGGAGGTGATGGAGTCCAGGTGAGTCTGATGAGGTGCTGGTGTGCGTGACGATGGTGACAGGTGTGCGTGACAGGTGTGCGGGACGATGGTGACAGGTGTGCGTGACGATGGTGACAGGTGTGCGTGACGATAGTGACAGGTGTGCGTGACGATGGTGACGTGGCGTGCGAGGTGACAGGTGTGGTGGACGATGGTGACAGGTGTGCGTGACGATGTGACAGGTGTGCGGGACGATGGTGACAGGTGTGGCGTGACGATGGTGACAGGTGTGCGTGACGATGGTGCACAGGTGTGTGGGATAATCAGCAGCCTGATGACCTAGAGCCTGGAGAGGGAGCATACGGGACAATATCTAAGACTATGGCATAGTAGTTGGTACAAATCACTAATGAGCTATAAACCTCGAGGAGACTAAACTTGTTTGTT
>NW_019946160.1:11238-34151 GCF_002910315.2 Salvelinus sp. IW2-2015
CGCCCAGGTCTGGCCCAGGTCTGGCCGAGGTCTGGCCAGGTCTGGCCCAGGTCTGGCCCAGATCTGGCCGTTGTCTCGCCGAGGTCTGGCCGAGGTCTGGCCGAGGTCTGGCCGTTGTCTGGCCGAGGTCTGGCCGAGGTCTGGCCGAGGTCTTGGCAGGGCACAATGTAGAGTTGTTGAATGTACAAAGTCTGGACCTTGGCCGGTATATGTTAGATGGCTAGATGCTGAAAATGTCTGTAAGAGAACACATGGAAAAGCTATTATCTCTATATTACTCTGGGCTCATCCTGTTGTGATGCTACTACCAGACTGTATCTTGAAAATCAGAGTTGAGACCACTGGTTACTGCCTTGTTGACTGGCTGATGAGTCTGGTCTCCCCTCTTTTGTACTGGGATTGGGGAACAGTATTTTGGGTTGTGGAGTTGCTTTGTGATTATGTCCCAGTGTTGATGCGGTGCCTATCCTGTCCTCCAGGGGGAGCTAGAGAGACAGCTGCTACAGGCCAACCCCATCCTGGAGGCCTTCGAAATGCCAAGACCGTCAAGAACGACAACTCCTCCAGATTTGTAAGAATGTATTAATATCTAGATTGATCCCAGATAAGATCTACAGTATGTTTTTAATTGGCTGTATTTTTATTTTACTGTGTTTGTTGTTGAGTTTGTATCATTTTTTCATTAATATGTTAATCATCAGCTGACACATTTCTTCTCCTCTTGTCTCTCAGGGCAAATTCATCCGTATTAACTTTGACCGTGGCTGGATACATTGTCGGTGCCAAATTGAGACCTGTATCCTTCCTCTGCAGTCAGACTCTGTTTCCAGTCCCAACCTAATATTACTGTTGTAATTCATTAGTATGCTCCTGGTGGGTCACTGCTAATCTGTCATCAGGTAGAAGTTGCCCTACACACAGGGGTCAGCTCAGGGAAGCAGGGGATGCAAAACTGCCCTTAGATTAAGTGTCTGGGGCTATTGAACCCTTCCTTTACCCCGACCTCAGACCTGCTGGAGAAGTCGAGGGCGATCCGTCAGGCAAAGATGAAAGGACCTTCCACATCTTCTACCAACTCATGTGTGGAGCTTCAGAGGCCACAGAGGTGAGAGAGGGGGAGAGGAGAAAGAGAGGGTAGGAGAGGGAGCGGAGAAATGAGAGAGTAGGAGAGGGAGGGGAGAAAAAGAGGGTAGGAGAGGGAGGGGAGAAAGAGAGGGTAGGAGAGGAGGGAGAAAGAGAGGTAGGAGAGGGAGCGGAGAAATGAGAGTAGGAGAGGGAGGAGAAAAAGAGTGTAGGAGAAGGAGCAAGAGAAAGGGAGGGTAGGAGAGGGAGGGGAGAAAAAGAGGGTAGAAGAGGGAGCAGAGAAAGAGAGGGTAGGAGAGGGAGGAGAAGAAAGAGAGGGTAGGAGAGAGAGAGGAGAAAAGAGGGGAGGAAAGGAGGGAGAAAGGAGGGTAGGAAAGGGGGGAGAAAGAGAGGGTATGAGAGGAGGGGAGAGAGAGGGTAGGAGAGAGCGGAGAAAGAGAGGGTATGAGAGGGAGGGGAGAAAGAGAGGTAGAAAAAGGAGGGAAAGAAAGAGAGGGTAGGAGAGGAAGGGAAGAAAGAGAGGGTAGGAGAGGTGGAAGAAAGAGAGGGTAGAGAGGGTGGGAAGAAAGAGAGGGTAGGAGAGGGAGGGAAGAAGAGAGAGGGTAGGAGAGGGAGGGAAGAGAGAGGTAGGAGAGGAGGGAAGAAAGAGATGGTAGGAGAGAGAGGGTAGAAAGAGAGGGTAGGAGAGGGAGGAAGAAAGAGATGGTAGGAGAGAGAGGGAGAAAGGGGATGGGTTGAATAGATAGATTCTGTGAATAGGTACATCTGCGTGAATAAGTAGATCTGGTGAATAGATAGATCTGGTGAATAGGTACATCTGGTGAATAGACAGATCTGGTGAATAGGTATATCTGGTGAAGTAGACAGATCTGGTGAATAGACAGATCTGGTGAATAGATAGATCTGGTGAATAGATAGAATCTGGTGAATAGGTACATCTGGTGAATAGGTACATTTGGTGAATAGACAGATCTGGTGAATAGAATAGATCTGGTGAATAGATAGATCTGGTGAATAGGTACTCTGGTGAATAGACAGATCTGGTGAATGATAGATCTGGTGAATAGGTAGATCTGGTGAATAGATAGATCTGGTGAATAGATAGATCTGATGAATAGGTGATCTTTGTGAATAGGTACATCTGGTGAATAGACAGATCTGGTGAATAGATAGATCTGGTGAATAGGTAGATCTGATGAATAGGTAGATCTGGTGAATAGGTACATCTGGGTGAATAGACAGATCTGGTGAATAGGTAGATCTGGTGAAATAGATAGATCTGATGAATAGGTAGATCTGGTGAATAAGTAGATCTGGTGAATAGTACATCTGGTGAATAGACAGATCTGGTGAATAGATAGATCTGGTGAATAGATAGATCTGATGAATAGGTAAGATCTGGTGAATAGGTAGATCTGGTGAATAGGACATCTGGTGAATAGATAGATCTGGTGAATAGATAGATCTGATGAATAGGTAGATCTGGTGAATAGATAGATCTGTGAATAGGTAGATCTGGTGAATAGGTAGATCTGGTGAATAGACAGATCTGGTGAATAGATAGATCTGATGAATAGGTTAGATCTGGTGAATAGATAGATCTGGTGAATAGTAGATTGGTGAATAGGTACATCTGGTGAATAGATAGATCTGGTGAATAGATAGATGATGAATAGGTAGATCTGTGAATAGATAGAGTCTGGTGAATAGGTAGATCTGGTGAATAGGTAGATCGGGAATAGGTAGATCTGGTGATAGAGATCTGGTAATAGATAGATTGGTGAATAGGTAGATCTGGTGAATAGGTAGATCTGGTGAATAGGTAGATCTGGTGAATAGACAGATCTGGTGAATAGGTAGATCTGGTGAATAGATAGATCTGATGAAATGTTTTGTTTTAAAAATGAACTTCGATTCATGACATTTGATCCTTTTACTGATTACTGTCCTCTCTCTTCTCTGTTTCCCTCTCTTTCTCGTTCCCTCTCTCTCTCTGTTTCCCTTCTCTCTGTTTCCTTCTCTTTCCTCTGTTTCCCCCTCCTCTCTGTTTCTCTCTCTCTCTGTTTCCTTCTCTTCTCTGTTTTCTTGTTGTCACCTTAGACTGTAAGTTGTCATGGTCAAGGCATATTGATTTAGTTGTTGTAAAGATGGGGTCTGTCTGTGATAAAGAGATGCTCAGCATTCTGAACACAACACTTGAAGAAAGAATCTGTAGTTGTATCATGTCCTGACTACTTCCAGGTGATCTGGTCAGGGGCTGTAAAGAGGACCTATCAGAACAGAACAGCACGTCTTGCCCTGCAGTGTTCACAGAGAGGTCATGTCAACTAAATGCATGTTGACCTCTTCTGGCTTAGAGCAGAGATTGACTGCATCACTTCTTATTTTTTGTAAGAAATATTAATGTGTTAAAAACTACAAACTGTCTATTCAATCAACTAACACAGCTCTGACAGACAYGCGTACCCCACAAGACATGCCACAGGCGGCCTCCTCACAGTCTCTAAAGCCAAAACCAATTCAAAGCAACACACAGTAATATATAGCACCATGGATGCATGGAACTCCCTGCCATCTCAAATCACTCAAGCTTGCTGCAAAATTAGCTTAAAAAACAAATAAAACAGCACATCACAGCACAGCYCCTCTCCACTTTCTGACCTAAAGAGCTTGTTGTATCCAGTCCTCTCCCTCCCGAGCACATCTGGTGTTTGAGTTAAAGATAAGATGTGCCCTTGGCATTAGGATAACAGGACCTGCTTAGAGAAAGCAGTTGTAAACTAAGCCGCAGTAGAATAAGGACTTTGGTCGTGCTCCATATGATGATGAAGTTCAAGAGATTCAAGAGTGCTGAGGAGAAAACTGTAGTTGATGTTTTAGCTGGACAGAACTGATGTATGGGACTTCACCAAGTTACCCTTCACCATACAGAGAACCCACTGTGGGTGGTGTGTAAGGGGTGCGTGACTGGCTGCAGGGAAGTCAGGCGCAGGAGAGCAGAACTGGGTAATAACCGGAGCAGTTTAATATGCATAACCAATGGCACCCAGAACAACAAAATATGGGTACAAAATAACCCGTCGCGAACCAGTCAGAGTGCACAAGCACTTCACAACAAACAATTTCACACACAGACATGGGGGGAACAGAGGGTTAAATACACGACAAGTAATGAGGGAATGTAAACCAGGTGTGGGGGAAAACAAGACAAAACAAATGGAAAATGAAAGGTGGATCGACGATGGCTAGAAGACCGGTGACGTCGAACGCCGCCCGAACAAGGAGAGGAACCGACTTCAGCGGAAGTCGTGACAGTACTCCCCCCGTGAGCCGTGCGCCGACACCGACCTCGGGGGGGCGACCCGGAGGGCGAGATGCAGGGCGATCTGGACGGAGACGGTGGAACTCCCGCAGCATTGAAGGGTCCAAGACATCCTCCACCGGAACCCGGCATCTCTCCTCCGGACCGTACCCCTCCCACTCCACGAGGTACTGAAGGCCACTCGCCCGACGCCTCGAATCCAGTATGGAGCGAACGGAATACGCCGGGGCCCCCTCGATGTCCAGAGGAGGCAGAGGAACCTCCCGCACCTCAGACTGCTGGAGTGGACCAGCCACCACCGGCCTGAGGAGAGACACATGGAACGAGGGGTTAATGTGATAATCAGAGGGAAACTGTCATCTGTAACATACCTCGTTCACCCTTCTTAGGACTTTAAATGGCCCCACAAACCGCGGACACAGCTTCCGGCAAGGCGCCAGAACCGGCTGGTACCCCAGTACGCACTGGAAGGGGGAGAGGTTAGTGGAGGAGTGGTGGAGCGAGTTCTGGGCCATCTCTGCCCAGGGCATGAACGCCGCCCACTCCCCCGGCCGGTCCTGGCAATAAGACCTCAGAAACCTACCCACATCCTGGTTAACTCTCTCCACCTGCCTGTTACTCTCGGGGTGAAAACCTGAGGTAAGGCTGATCGAGACCCCCAGACGTTCCATGAACGCCCTCCAGACCCCCGAAGTGAACTGGGGACTCCGATCATACACTATATCCTCAGGCACCCCGTGGTGCCGGAAAACGTGTGTAAACAAGACCTCCGCAGTCTGTAGGGCCGTAGGGAGACCGGGCAGAGGGAGGAGACGACAGGACTTGGAAAAACGGTCCACAACGACCAGGATCGTGGTGTTACCCTGTGAGGGAGGAAGATCGGTAAGGAAATCCACCGACAGATGTGACCAAGGCCGTTGTGGAACGGGTAAGGGGTGTAGCTTACCTCTGGGCAGGTGTCTAGGAGCCTTATACTGGGCGCACACCGAGCAGGAGGATGCATAAACCCTCACGTCCTTAGCCAAAGTGGGCCACCAGTACTTCCCACTCAGTCAGCACATCGTCCGAAAGATGCCTGGATGACCAGAGGAGGGTGACGTGTGTGCCCAATAGATCAGCCGGTCACGGACAGCAGACGGAACGTACAGACGCCCAGCGGGACACTGGAGGGGAGCGGGCTCTGCACGTAACGTCTGCTCAATGTTGGCGTCCAGCTCCCACACTACCGGCGCCACCAGGCAGGAGGCCGGGAGTATGGGAGTGGGATCCATGGGCCGCTCCTCTGTGTCATACAGCCGGGAGGTGCGTCTGCCTTCACGTTCTGGGAACCTGGTCTGTAAGAAAGGGTGAAAACAAAACGGGTGAAAAACATGGCCCACCTTGCCTGGCGAGGGTTCAGTCTCCTCGCTGCCCGGATGTACTCTAGATTGCGGTGGTCATTCCAGATGAGAAAAGGGTGTTTAGCCCCCTCAAGCCAATGTCTCCACTCCTTCAAAGCCTTGACGACAGCCAACAGCTCCCGGTCCCCCACGTCATAGTTTCGCTCTGCCAGGCTGAGCTTCTTCGAGAAGAAGGCACAGGGGCGGAGCTTCGGTGGCGTACCCGAGCGCTGAGAGAGCACGGCTCCTATCCCAGCCTCAGATGCGTCCACCTCCACTATGAACGCCAAAGAGGGATCCGGATGGGCCAGCACGGGAGCCGAGGTAAACAGAGCCCTCAGGTGACCAAAAGCCCTGTCCACCTCAGCCGACCACTGCAAACGTACCTGACCGCCGAACGCCGCCCGAACAAGGAGAGGAACCGACTTCGGCGGAAGTCGTGACAGATAACCTTTATGTTGTTGTCTACAGTAATATACTGTAGTCTAAGTGTATAAACATGTGTCTTCTTATTTTAAATGTATGTAGTTATGTCCTTGAGGTGTTATTGTCTATTAATGTTTTGTATCATGTCATGTTTTACATAACTCCTGTGTTAGAAGCAGCTGATGAGGATCCTAATAAAATACAAAAAATACACACATAAACACATGCACACACAAACACATATACACACACACACACACACATACAATTGGTGTAAGAAGCACATGCTGGTTTCTTAAAATCTCTAAATGAATAATGCTCTCTTTCTCTTTTCTCTCTCTTTTCTCTCTCTCTCTCTCTCTCTCTCTTCTCTCTCTTTTCTCTCTCTCTCTATCGCTCTCTCTCTTCTCTCTCTTTCTCTCTCTCTTCTCTATCTCTTCTCTCTTCTCTTTCTCTTCTCTCTCACTCTTCTCTCTCTCTATCGCTCTCTCTCTTCTCTCTCTTTCTCTTCTCTCTCTTCTCTTTCTCTTCTCTCTCTCTTTTCTTGCTGCTCTCCCTTTTGTGTTTTCACCTGTTTTATTTACACTTGATGTAGATGACATCAGGGCTTTCAGCTCTTCCTCACAGCACCGACCAGTAAACAACACACACGCTAACTATTCCCCCCACATAATGCTGGCCGCTGTATTACGCTGTCATATTACGATGACATCAGGGCTTTCAGCTCTCCTCACAGCACCGACCAGTAACAACACACACGCTAACTATTCCCCCACATAATGCTGCCCGCTGTATTACGCTGCATGGAATTCCAACTGAGCACATCTTTGGTACATACTTCTAAACTTACCAGACCATTTGAGGGTCTTTCATGAATTTACCTGTAATTGCAGGAATACTTGCAGAAGATCACTACAATTAATGTATTGATTTGTGTCTGCATGCTTTAAAGATACATTTTAATGTGTTAGAATGGTTCAAAAAACACCACATTTTATAGCCACATTATATGTAGGTCATTGCCTCCGACAGAGCTGAAAGTGCCTCACCGGTGTTATCCTATTGTGTAGTAAGCCCGTCTGTGTTATCCTATTGTGTAGTAAGCCTGTCTGTTGTTATCCTATTGTGTAGTAAGCCCTGTCTGTGTTATCCATGTCCATCTCCCTGTCATGTCCCTGTCTTCCCCTTCCCAAAGAGGAGAGACTAGAGGTTGTCCCTACCCCCCTGAGGAGGAGGAGGAGGAGGAGAAGGAGGTGGAGGTTACCCAAGTCTCAGCAGCTCCTGAGGAGGAGTACCCAGGTCAACAGGGGGAGGATTCTGATCAGCAGCCCACAGACATTCTCTTAGAGCATGTTGATATTGTAAGCGAGCCCCAGGCTTTGCCCTGTCCGCAGGCCGAGACTCATAAAGTCCTCAACGGGGGAGGAATCCACCAGGCTGAGTTGGATAAACCATCAGAGGAAGGTGTGTGTGCGTGTGTGTGTCTGTGCGCCTGTGTTGTGCGTGTGTTGTGTGTGTGTGTGTGTGTGTTTGTGTGTGTGTGTGTGTGTGTGTGTGTGTGTGTGTGTGTGTGTGTGTGTGTGTGTGTGTGTGTGTGTGTGTGTGTGTGTGTGTGTGTGTGTGTGTGTGTGTGTGTGTGGCGTGTGCACACGTGCATGTTTTTACTGTTTGTGTGTGTATCCCACGTCGCATGTTTTCCTCCTCTCTATAGTCTGTTTTCAAGGCTGTGATGTGGATCTAGCTTTGTTGTGCTACTGGTTTCTTAGCTGTTGCTGCTGCTACAATGTGAACACATAATAGCACATTGATTTCTTATTGCATAAGCAGTCAATTCATTTTGTGCTTTCATCATTGATCGAACATTTTTTATGCGGCCCCCAGTTCACTTTTGAACTCATTGCTAAGTGTTTTTGCCAGCTACATTGCAAATGAGACGGTAAATGTTTTGAATGTCAGGTGTATTGTATTGATTCATTGCGAATCWGTTTTTTCCCCCCGTGGGGTTTTGCTTTTGGCTTTGGTACATTGTCTGTGTTCAATTGTGTCTCTGTATTATTTGCATTCAGTTTCATGTTGCTGTCATTTCATCTGACGTCAATGTAAACCAGCAATAATGTAGGAAGTACTAGATACAAGACYGTTTTCCAATGATCTCTATTCTACATYTCTGACACTGAGTTATACTCACTGAGTTATATTCACCTTCATTGATTGAACATTTCTACATTTTCATCCTTTAATAAGATCTTCCTAAACATTTACTCGTCTTAGTTTGTAGTTAGAATCAATATCATAAAATGTGATTTGTATATAGTCGATATGAAACATGYTACATGCATTGTATCCTCTATTCATTCAGCACATAGGCTATCCTCGCACAAGGCAGCACAGTAATTCAAGTTTACTTAAAGTGCCAATATCTTCTTGAATATTTCAGATTCATTCTMAATATCCTATGTCATTCAAATCRTGCTCTYCATTCAGTCATTCTGTTCCTGCACACCRTCCCAGTGTCATGGAACTGAACTGTGCTGCAATCATGCTCCCAGTGGCCAGAGATAGTATTGCTGTGTGCCCTACATTGTGCTTGRTGGACAGCTATCCATATGAAGAGGGCTTGTCTGTGCTGGCTGTAGCATGTGKACACTGCAAAGAAAGAAAGAGCGCTGAGCTAGTGTAACTCATCAGCAGCACAGACCGCTGCAGATTTACTTCCAGACCTGCCGGTGAACCCAGAGAAGCCTCGTTCCGACAATCCTGCCATGGCMGAGGAGCATCCACAGGGGGCTCCCCCTCCGCAGAGCCCGGTGGCCCCCAGCACAGAGAGAGAAACACCTGAGGGAGCAGAGAGCACTGTGTCCATCRCTGACTCCTCCACTGGTTCCCCCCAAAACAAATCTCTAACAGATCCTACCCCCACAGAACCCGAGAAGACKGTTCAGCCTTTAGTGGAACCAGAAAAGGGGCAAGGGACTGGAAGTACCACTAGTGTGGTTCCTGAGATAAAATACCTTCCGGAGCCCAAAACCACGGCTGAGAAACAGCCCTCGGTTGAAGAGCTCGACTCAGTTCCTCTTTCAGTTGGATATGAGCCCCTGAAAGATTACATTGAGGAAGAGGAGGAAAATGATGATTATGTTACACCCAGTAAGTCAGCAAACCTTGAGAGCGTTCGTGAGGAGAAAGAGATAAAACCAGAGAAAACTGAGAAAAGAATGCTGAGTCTAGGACAATCGACCGCCAGGCCATTGTCATTTGAGACTGAGAAGATTGAAGAGACTCCTCAAAGTAATGTCAGTGACGGAGAAAACCCAAAGCAGGAGGCACACATATCTGCTGCAGACAGTCTAAAAGACAAGCAGAGTTCGGAAGATAAGTCTGGAGTTGCTTCAAAAGATGAGTCCGGTATGACGGCCTACTTTGAGACCTCTACACAAAGGGATACTGAAAAACCAGGAGAACGTGGTGAGGGTTACTATGAGCTCAGTGCTGTCAGCCAGAAGAAGCCCTCAGAGGAGGTTCTGGGGGCCGATTCAAACATTAAAATAAGTCATTCAGCACCAGAACAGACAAAATCCAGCATAACGTTGATGAGTGACAGTGCCATKGACAAGCTAGAGGATCTCCCTAAGAGGAAGGATGTGTGTACTAGGCTGTCACCTGGCAAATTGTCATTGGAGCACAGAAGTCTTTCCCTGAATTTTGCTATTGGCTCAATGGGTCAAGCAGGAGAGCAAAACCAGTCGAAGCTCTCATCTCTTACAGAGGTCTCTTCCGGAAGCCTGGATGAAACCACAGGCTACCTTCCTGTAACCACCCCATTAGTAACATTAGAGAGACAGTTACTTCCTGTGACTCCAGAGATAGCTCTCCCAGTCCCTACCACTGAAACCTCCACTGATMTACCTGAAGACACCACCTCTAAGACAATGTGTTCTCCAGAGTTGTCACTCTCACCCATGAAGCAACACTACACCCATTTGAACGACCCATCCAACGACCTTCCTGAGATGCTRGACCTAGCCGGTGTTAAGCCCAAACCCACCCTGGAGAAGAGGGAGCTGGACCAGCATAATAGAAGGAGGTCTGTCCCTGCCTGTCCATCTGCTGCTCTGGTGGGCAGTTCTCTGGCCAAGCTGGTGCTGGGGAACCAGCAGACGCCCAGGGTGGTGGGTGGAGAGGAGAGCCAGCAGGAGGAGCGTGGTTACTGCGTGTTTAGTGAGTACTCTGGTCCCATGCCCTCGCCTGCCGATCTGCACAGCCCAGTGGGCTCCCCACACCAACGGTTCCCCACAGTGACTGAAGGGGACAGTGACGAGGAACTGGGAGCCATTGCGGAAGAGGGCGAGCAAAAGCTGGCACCGCAAAAAACAAACCAGGCAGAGGAATCGGTTGGAGGAACGGTTATRSCAACTTTGGTGCTTGAAAGAGCTGTCACGGCAGGTGTCAAACCGGATCGTCTGAGGATCCCTGTGGCTCCATCCAAAGACAAATTGACAGAGTTCCGGCTGGAGAGCGGTCTTCCTGGGGACATCAAAACCCAAGCCATTCCTGAGGTAGAGTTGGAGCAGGACCTCTCCAGAGAAGCGTCCCCCATCCCACCAGACTTCGCATTTACTTTTGCCACTGAGGTGAAGGACGCCAAGCTTTTTGCGACCCCTGAGTCTCCAGCAAAAAAGGCTGCCACTGTGGAGGGAACCAAAGTTGAGGAAGCCACAGCAGAAGTCAAAGTAGAGGTGATGTCAGCAAGGATTGGGAAGAGTCAGAAGACTGGTCTTAAAAAGCCAGAGATGGAGAAAGTGGAGGAGAACTCAGACCCAGAMCATCAGAATGCTGTTGAAGACTTACAGCCAAAGGATGTTCGAGGCCTGGAGAGAGAAAAGAAAAAAGAACCCATGACATCATCACCAGAATCATTAGTGGAGATCATCAATGCGCAGGAGAAGAAGCGTGAAAGTGAACCAGAGGTGTCAACAGTACCAGCGGAGGCTGTCGTYCCAAAAGAAGAGGCCAAGACCAAAGCTGAAGAAACATYACCAACACCCTCTAACGTGAGCACTGCAGATKTGGAGGAAGCCACAGAGCAACTAGAAGAGAAAAGTCCAGAGAAAAGTGTTTCTGGAAGTTCTCCAGTTATAGTCATACCTCAGGCACAAGTTGAGGAAGAGGAGGAGGAAGAYGATATAGAAGTAGCTGAGGAAGTCTTGGAGGAAGTTGAAGGCCCTCCTGTGCTCCTCAAGGAGAAAGAGCAAGAGAGTCACCCTGTGGAGAAGCAGGAGGAGGTGGCAGAAGAGGTGAGGGTGGTGGGTGGGGCGGAGGAGGTGATTGTTGAAAATCCCMAAAATTTGGAGTCTGCTGTTGCTGGGGATGACGAATCATRTRATGCTACTGCCCCAACCATTGATGAAGGGGATTATGCCGATCGCATCTCTCATCTATCTGCCTGCTCTGAAAACGACCAGCCACAAACCCTCGATGGAAAGGAGGCAGAGAAAGAGGAGAATAAAGTGGAGGATAAAGAAGGGGTGGTGCTGCAGGAGGAGGAGGAGTCCGCTGAAGTGGGGCAGGAAGTTGAGATGAAGGCTTCCAGTCGCGAGGAGACGGAGACCTCAGACGTCCTGCAGAGCCAGACCAACGAGACCACCGCTCACGACGAGACCACCATGGACATCTCCATGTTAGACAGCGAGAGTGGCTGGGTGGACTCACAAGGTAGTAGTCCCAAAATGTGCATGCAATTATAACAATGTAAATGCAAAATGTTAGCTTCACATGTTTTTGCTTGTGTAACTCACACAACAACAAACAMGCGTTTTAACTGGACTATGAACAACAATACACAATCTATATSGTGGAAATCTTGAAATGCAACTTYATACACAGATGGTCCATTCTATTCAATACAGATAATGTTGAATATAGGACATATGGACCAGGTGTATTTGGGCTTAGCCCTCCTGTCCTATCTCACTCCCTGTGCTGCAGATGATGACAGAAGCGTAATGACAGAGCAGATTGAAGCTCTGCCCAAAACACAGAGTCCTGTCAAGACTCCCCTGGTAGAGAGACCCTCTAATAAACGTCCCCCYGGCAGAGGACAGGGRCGYGTCTCCACCCCCGAGCGCAAACTCAACCGCAGAGAGCCCCTCAGTCGTCGTCCAAAGGAGGAAGAGAAGAAGAAAAAAGGTTTCTAGAATGTTAGATCGTCCATGTTATTCTGTGTTATTTACTGTATATATCTGTGGTACTGCAGAACATCACTTCTGTCAAGGAAATCTTAAAGTTGCACTGGGAAGGATTTGTTTTAGTTTTATTACACAGTTTGTAAATGACAATGTTATCACCTCTTCGTGGTCTTGAGACCCATGCTGTGTGTTGATTAAATGCAAATTGCACCACGCTATAATGACAACAGATGTCCACTTCCTTCCTGTTGTTAACCCTGTCTTCCTTCTCTGCTAGCGGGGACGAAGAGAACTGAACAGTGTAAGGTATCAGTCCTCCAGTGTCGCTCTCCCACTCGGAGGATTGTAGTCAAAGCTGCTACGTTCAGACAAGCTAGACCTGCTTCGTACCACGGCTCTGCTAGACGCAAGCCACCAGGTGACCTACCTAYCGTCCTCACAGCAGGGAAACCCATGCAATGTAGCTGGCCAAAAACATCATGTGCACTGCAGACCCATCGCYAGATGTCTCTCTGTTGTTAGTTTTTTTTCTCCCATTTTATTCCTGTATTGGTCATTATTTTGATGTTTTGTTTTTGAGAATCATGAGATCATGTTGCATTATGCTCATCCAAGCTGTAAGCTCCGTGTTTGGGGAGTGGTTGTGCTTTGTGAGGACAATGTGCTACTATGGTTGTGTTTTGTGAGAACCATGTGCCACTATCCCAGCTAGCACATAACGTTCAGAGAACCGTATGTTTCTTAGAGCTTGGTGAGAGCATACAACCTCCCCTTAACGTTCTGGGAATGGTGCAGGATAGTTGCTTGGCTTTAAAACATTCTCAGCACATTTAAGGAACTTGACAAAAGAAACATAATTTTCTTGGTATTTCATTACTTTAACAGAACGTTTCCTAAAAGTTCAAACATGGTTACATTTCATTTMAATTTTGGTAATGTTCTTTAACTGATTTGACATTGGGAATCTCTCTAAATAGTTCAGAGAACGTTATGAAACAACGTTCTTCTGTGGGAATTTCAGTACTTCAGCCTAACGTTTCCTAGAARTTTCCTCATGGTTCTACTTAAAGTTATGTTATAAAATTGTTCAGAGGACATTAAGAAAACATTCCAGAAAAACCACAAGAAAACTTTAGAGAACGTTCTAAGAATGTTMTTTAAAACATATACCTTCCGTTCTCAGCATCAACAAAACTCTCACTACCTTAGGTTAATGAGTGCTTCTTTCCTTTGTAATGGGGTCTGTTTGAATAGACTAAAATTAACATTTTTGTATGTGTAAAAAAAMCATGGCWGGCTGGTGGCGCAGTGGACTAATTCTATGGATAGAGAACAGCCGATTATAGGTTTGAATCTTCACTGATGCTGTGTCACAATAAATGTGTTTGCATGATTAATGCCAAAGGAAATCAATTTCTGTGTGCTTGGAGTTCCAAAAAGTGAACCCAAATAATCTAGCAGTGTTATTAAAATCATATTGAAACATTCAGTGAAAGTTTTAAGGAAGCTATTCAAAAACCTAAAATGTTGTTCTCAGAGCGTAAATAAAACCTCAGAGGAAAACYTTCAAGGAACTAGACTAAAACGTTCTCAGAACCTCCAGCAAACCTAAAAATGAACGTTCCCAGAACAGGCAAAATGTTCACTTCCATTCTCAGAACGTTTAAAAAACATTCWGTTTTTACCGGTCAGAATACTTATGGCTTCGTTCCCAGAACCAATGGGAAACCAAAAACGCACGTTCCCACAACTTCCAAGGAACCAAATGTGCTAGCTGGGATGGTTTTTGTCTTGAGCCACAGTACTATCTATACCTTGCTCTTCTGTTTGGTGGAAGTGACTGGCAGGTGTCTGACTGGGGTGCTGCTGTGTGAAATATGGGTGAATTTGGTCAGGAACAAAGGAGCCTGACAGAAATGCTTCCTTGAAGATTTGCAGTAAGAATGCATCACTTCTGCATTAGAACATTTTCTGATTCAGTGGTTAAAGATAGAGTGCACTGGCTGTGTGTGTGGACTGTGTGTGTGGACTGTGTGTGTGGACTGTGTGTGTGGACTGTGTGTGTGTTCGAGTGTTTGAGATTATTGATGGGCTGTAGTCTTCTCTGGTATCTGGCGTCTGCTGCATTCCCTCTACTCATTGCTACCGCTGTGTGTTTCTGTTGGCTGATATCACCCTCTGCTGGCCTAGCCCTGACAGTTGATTATTCTCGAGAAGATAGGAGACAAATAGTAGGAGGAGATAGTAGGAGGACATAGTTTGGAGGAGATAGTTGGGGACATAGTAGGAGGAGATAGTTGGAGGGACATTAGTAGCAAGGAACATAGTTGGAGGATATAGTAGAGAAATAGATATAATAATAGGAATGTGGATATCAAAAAAATGTTGACATAAATTCTGCTACTCAAATGTAACCCTGTTTTGAGAAATGCCATGGTACATGAAGCACACAACTCAATACAGACTGACTAACAAGATCAATTAGAGAAAATACAAGTACCAATGAACCAGAGCAAGAAAATGGACCGCGGACCCCATCTGAAAGAAAGGGTGAGAAAAGCCAGATAAAAGAGAGGAAATCCAGGCAGGATGAGAAGAAAGCAGAGCAGTACATACATTGCCTCCACAGGGAGAGTGCTTCAGATTATCCTTGGATCCACACTTTGATGAAACAAGTCCACCTCTGGTTTAAAATCTCAATTCTAAAAAACCAACAAAAAAACCTGTATATGCTCTTTATAAAAATGTGTGAATAGCTCAATGGGTGTAATTTTGTATTTATTTGTATCGATTTTATGTTCATGTTAACAGACACTCTTTCCCAGAAGCGACTTACAAATGAGCATTAAGGTTAAATGCCTTGCTCCAAGAGCCCATTGACACAATGTTTAACCTAGTTGGGCTCTAGGATACGAAACGCAGAACCTTTCAGTTACTGGCCCACGCTCTATAACCGCTAGGCTACCTGCCGCCCGGTAAACCTTAACCGCTTTAGGTACCCGCCGCCGCGGTACTCTTAACCGCTAGGCCTACCTGCCGCCCGCTACTCTTAAGCTCAGGCTACCTGCCGCCCGTACTCGCCTTAACCGCTAGGCTACCTGCCGCCCGGTACCTTAACCGCTAGCTATCTGGCCGCACGGTACTCTTACACCGCTAGGCTATCTGCCGCCCGGGTACTCTTAACCGCTAGGGTCTACATGCCCGCCCGGTACTCTTACCGCTAGGCTTACCTGCCGCCGGTACTCTTAACCGCTAGGCACCTGCACGCCCGGTACTCTTAACCGCTAGCCTACCTGCCGCCCGGTACTCCTTAACCGCTAGGGCTTATCTGCCGCCGCGGTACCTTAACCCGCTAGGCTACCTACGCCTGGTATTGCATTGACATTAGTACGTACCAGTAATCTGTATAATGCGATATTTACGTAGATGATAATCATATTGTTTCTAAGTGACGGCTGGTCATGCAGTGGCTTGTGTAATCGTGTCCGTATGTCATACGTTGCAAATTAATTGCATTACATTATTGTACAGTATCTGTATGTTTTGATTATTGATTTGGATTAATAATATATTGTACACTGAGTGTACAAAACATTAAGAACACACTGCTCTTCATTGACATAAACTGACCTAGGTTGAATCCAGTTGAAAGCTATGACCCTTATTCATGTCACCTGTTAAATCCACTTTCAATCAATGGAGATGAAGGGGAAGGAGACAGGTTAAAGAAGGATTTTTAAGCCTTGAGACAATTAAGACATGGATTGTTTATGTGTGCAATTTCGAGGGAAATGGGGGCAAAACAAAAATATATAAGTGCCTTTGAACGGGGTATTGGTAGTAGGTTTCAGGCACACCGGTTTTGTGTCAACGAACTGCAATGCTGCTAGGTTTCTCATGATCAACAGTTTTCCCATGTGTACAAGACGGTGCACCACCCAAAAGGACATCCAGCCAACTTGACACAACTGTGGAAAGGATTGGGAGTCCAACATGGGCCAGCATCCTATGGAACGTTTTCGAGCACCTTGTTAGAATCCATGCCCGACGTCACATATACATGAGTGTAGCAAAACATTAAGAACACTTCCCAATATTGAGATGAGGCTATAAGGTAATCGTTTCCGATTTAAAAATAAAATAATTATGTGCAAATACTTGTTCTGACATAAGGACTGGTCAAGACCTATACCGTGTAGCGATCACAAGAGACGTGGTTGAATGAGACGTGAGCCATGAGTGACACATCATTTGCTGGTTAAATAAGCTACACTGGTGAGACTCAGCTTGCTGTTAAATATGTAACTGTGAGACTCGCTTGCTGGTTAAATATGTAACTGGTAGACTTTCAGCTTGCTGGTTAAAATATGTCATGTGAGACTCAGTTCTTGCTGGTTAATATTGTACACTGGAAGACTCAGCTTGCTGGTAAATGTGTCACTGTGAGACAATCAGCTTGCTGGTTAAATAATGTACGACTGTGGGAGACTCAAGCTTGCTGGTTAAAATATGTACAACTGTGAGACTCAGCTTGCTGGTTAAATTATGTACTGTAGACTCAGCTTGCTGGTTAAATATGTACACTGTGAGACTTCAGCGCTTAATATGTCCTGTGAGTCAGCTTATAACTTAGATCAGTTCTGGAAATTACATGTGGGAGACTCAGTTCTTTTAATTGTCATGTGAGACTACTCTATATGTACACTGAAGACTCAGCTTGCTGGTTAAATTTACTGTGGATAGCTGTAAATGTAACTGTGAGACTCAGCTTGCTGGTTAAATGTAACTGTGAGACTCAGCTTGCTGGTTAAATATGTACACTGTGGACTCAGCTTGCTGGGGCTATTGTAAGTCGATACTGTGGTAAGTCACTGTGAGACTCAGCCTTCTGTGTTAAATATGTAGCAGCTGAGAGACTCAGCTTGCTGGTTAAATATGTACATGCTGTGAGCTCCAGTTGCTGGTAAATATGTAACACTGATGAGATCCCTTGCTGTGTTAATATTGTAACTGTGAGACTCAGCTTGCTGGTTAATTTATGTAGCAGCTGTGAGACTCAGCCTTGCATGGTTTTAAATATGTCATGTGAGACTTCAGCTTGCTGGTTAATATGTACACGTGAGACTCAGCTTGCCTGGTTAAATATGTGACTGTGAGACTCAGCTTTGCCTGGTTAAATACTGTACATGTGAGAACTCAGCTTGCTGGTTTAAATATGTACCCAGCTGTGAGATCAGCTTGCTGGTTAAATTAATGTTACACTCGTTGAGACTCAGCTTGCTGGTTAAATATGTACAACTGTGAGACTCAGCTTGCTGGGTAAATATGTAACTGTGAGACTCAGCTTGCTGGTTAAATATGTACAACTGTGAGACTCCAGCTTGCTGGTTAAATATGTACACTGTGAGAACTCAGCCTTGCTGGGGTAAATATGTAACATGTGAGACCTCCCGGCTTGCTGTTAATTATGTACTACTGGGTGAGACTCAGCTGCTGGTTAAATATGTCATGTGAGACTGAGCTTGCATGGTTAAATATGTACATCTGTGAGACTCAGCTTGCTGGGTAATCATGTACACTGTGAGACTCAGCTTGCTGGTTAAATATGCACACTGTGAGACTCACGCTTGCTGGTTAAAATATGTACACTGTGAGAAACTCAGCTTGCTGGGTAAATTGTACACTGTGGAGACTCCGTTGCTGGTAATATGTACACTGTGAGACTCAGCTTGCTGGTTAATATGTCACTGTGAGACCTCGCTTGGCTGGTTATAATATGTACACTGTGGAGACTCAGCTGCTGGTGTAAATATGTACACTGTGAGACTCAGCTTGCTGGTTAAATATGCACACTGTGAGACTCGTTGCTGGTTAAATATGTAACTGTGAAGACTCAAGCTTGCTGGGTAAATATTCCGTGAGCTAAGCTGAAATGTACTGTAGACTCAGCTTGCTGGGGGTAAATATGTAACAACGTGAGACTCAGCTTGCCTGTATGCACGGTGAAATAGTGTAATATTAACTGTACCCCTCTTTTAAAATTCATGTGAGACTCAGCTTGTGGGTATATCACTGTGAATCTTGGTTAAATATGTACACTGTGAAGACTCAGCTTGCTGGTTAAATATGTAACTGTGAGACTCAGCTTGGCTGTTAAATATGTACACTGTGAGACTCAAGCTTGCTGGTTATGTAACTGTAATCGCTTGGAAACACACTGTGAGACTCAGCTTGCTGGGTTAATATGTACAACTGTGAGCGTTCGGTAAAATTCCTTGACTCAGCTTGCTGGGTAAATATGGTACACTGTGAGAACTCAGCTTGCTGTTTAAATAGACATGAGATCAGTTTAATCATGTGAGATGCTGTTAAATCCTGGGGCCGCTTGCTGGTTAAATATTGTACACTGTGAAGACTCAGCTTGCTGGTAGTACATGAACTAGTTCTTAATATAACGACTGCTTGCGTTATTGACTGTGAGGCTCAGCTTGCTGGTTAAATATGTACACTGTGTGAGTGGGGAGCAGACAGGCCTGGATTGTTTTCTGCATGTAGTACGTAATTAGCGTCTGTCAGAGTTTAGGGAATGAGGAAGATAACAACAGGCCAATGGGTACTTGTGTGTGGCTATTTCCCTGCCTTAATGTCATGTACATGCTGGTTCTCAAGATCTGTTTCTGCTGTTTGCAACTCCCATTGTTGTCATTGGAAAACAGGGTCGGACAAAGTGTTTTTTAAGAAAGCAGATATTTTGGGGAGAAAACATGAGATTTTCAACACATGTTTGCAGGTGCAGAGAGAAACATTGAAGTTACTAAAATGCTATCTATGCACATCTTGTCATGAGGCTGAGAGAACATTTAGAGTTTTAAGCTACAGTAATTACTCCCAATTTTGACATCTTTTGCATGCTATGACTCAAGGGGGCACCCAACCTGGTCTGACTCCAACGATGAAAAGAGTTTGGTAAGACAGTACAAACAATTGGAACCAGGCTAGCTGTAAACTTCCATGGATGCTGAATATGACTACAGACGAGATCTTTTAGTTTCATGGCTTTGTTTCAGAATCGCACTTCTCTTATCATGCCAGAGGTCAAACAGCCCTCAACCAATCGACACAGAGGGTAAACATGTGCACGGAATCGACGTACTGCCTCATGAGAAAGGGAGGATAAACATTGCTTTGGCAGAGATGGAGAAACAGCAAACAACGGGGAGTGGAGACTGAGAATGTGGGCGGGCAGGTGCAACGTAGCAGGCACACAAACAGATGCAAGTGTTTATGATGAGAAGGGAGAAGAGAGAGAAGAGGAGAGGCGAGGAGAGGAGAGGAGAGGAGAAGGAGAGGAGAGGAAGGAGAGAGAGGAGAGGAAGAGGAGAGGAGAGGAGAGGGAGAGGAGAGGAGAGGAGAGGAGAGTGGTTGGTGGTAGAGGAACATGAGATGGGAAGGACAGGGAGAAGACAGGAAAGGACGGAAAGCAGCGGAAATGCGCAGGGAGGAAAAAGAGAGGAGAGAGAGGGATATAGAGAGAGAGAAACAGACAGAGAGAGGCAGCAAGTAGCGCCATCGACTGGTGGACCAGGAACGAGTGGTATTCCAAAGAGCCAATATCCCTTATGCTGGAGTGGTTGGTCATCTCACCTGTCACCCTTTGGCGTGGTATTCCTGTTGTCTGGTGAGCCGATCTTGGACTTGATGGCTCTTCAGGTGCGGGCAGGGGCCTGGTTGAGGA
Source organism: Salvelinus sp. IW2-2015 (assembly GCF_002910315.2). NCBI lineage: Eukaryota > Metazoa > Chordata > Actinopteri > Salmoniformes > Salmonidae > Salvelinus > Salvelinus sp. IW2-2015. The sequence goes on from NW_019946160.1 coordinate 31,369, forward strand.
AGCGCAAGCTGCTTGGGTGTTGGTGGAAGGGCGACTTGGGCGGTGTGCGGATCACAGCAAACTTCTTCTCCTGAGTGAGGAGGCTGAATAGAAACAGCAGAACACTTTGTCTACTATCTTGCAGAGAAGCGGACAATGTCATTTTGGCTTACAAAACCCAAATCCCTGAGACTACACACACGCTACCACGCACACGACCACGCACAGCCACGAGCCACAGCACCCACAACGCCGCACACAACCCCAACACCACACACCAACACCCACAACAGCTTCAATGGACGATGGTGGGGATTTCAAACCGGAACCCTCAGGTTGGCTGGCCACTTCTCTAACGTTAGACTACAACCTGAGAGACTTGGGTGTGTGGCTTGCCGGGGGTGTGCGACTCCAGGGGTGGCGGCAAGAGTGCTGGGTGTGTTCCTGGGGTGACTGCTGTGGAGTCCGGGGTGTGGGTTGGCGTGGAGGCTCCGCTCCGGGCCGAACGGGAACGAGCCGAGAGTTGTGCTGATGGGTGGGAAGCAGAGAGGTAAAGAAGTCCAGGGTGGAACTGTGATAAAAGACAGAGAACGTAAAATCCTATTCAGGCATTGTAAGATCTGGCGTGCGTAGCAACGTCTTAGCAGGAGAACAGGACCAAAACTAGTGAGAGACAGCCAGGGCATGGTGTGGATGACAGATGTAGATCTAATCAAAGCTGTGAGAGACAGCCAGGGCATGGTGTGGATGACAAGAGTAGATCTATCAAGCTAGTGAGAGACAGCCAGGGATGGTGGTGGATGACAGAGTGGAAATCTATCAAATATAGTGAGAGACAGCCCAGGGCAATGGTGTGGATGACAGAGTGGATCTATCAAAGCTACTGAGAGAACAGCCAGGGCGTGGTGTGGATGAACAGAGTGGATCTATCAAAGCTACCTGAGAGACAGCCAGGGCGTGGTTGGATGACAGAGTCGGGATCTATCTGTGATTCTACCTTGCGATACTAGAGGACCTCCCAGACCTGTGCTCCCCTCTGGGCTCAGTTTGAATTGCTACAGGAGAAGAGGGAGGAGTTAGAGGGAGAGGAGGAGTTAGAGGAGGAGGAGGAGTTTGATGGAGGAGGAGGAGTTAGATGGAGGAGGAGGAGTAGAGAGGACGGAGGAGGAGGAGAGGGGAGGAGGAGGAGAGTTAGAGGGAGGAGGAGGAGTAGAGGAGAAAGGAGGAGAAGAAGGGAGGAGAGGAGTTGGAAGGAGGAGTTAGGAGGAGGAGTTAGAGGGAAGAGGAGGAGAAGATGGAGAGGAGGGAGTTAGAGGGAAGGAGGATTAGAGGAGGGAGGAGGAAGAGAAGAAGGAGGAGGAGGAGGAGGAGTAAGAGGAGAGGGGGAGTGAAGGGGTAAAGGATAAGTTGAGTTAGAGAGAAACAGAGTTAGAGTTGAGCAGAGATAGTTGTTGAGTTAAGAGAGAAACAGAGTTGAGTTGACGAGAGGATAGTTGTTGAGTTAAGAGATTAGATAGCAGTCAAATCCAGAAATTGTGAAAAGGGAAAGCGCGTAGTAAGAGCGGACAGGGTGTCTTTAACACATAGTATCATCAAACAAGTTCAATAGCAAATCTCCTATACCTTCTGTCATATGTGTATATAATACTGGTCAATATGGCAGTATATCATCTGTCTGAAGAAACAGTGTGTGGAGGTGTGGGGAGGGTTACTTACAGGTGGGCCTGCGGGCAGGCTGGTGTTGTCGTGCTCTGCTGGGGGGGCACGCGGGCAGGAGGATGCAGGCCTGGGCAGAGAGGACCTCTTTCTGGTCCGTAGTACCCTCCTGTCACACACAACAACAGTACATGTATGAGCACTTAGCAGACACAGAAACAAACACATGCCATAGATCTAATAACAACATACCGACAACACCCGATTGCTGAGAACTAAATACTTGTAATACCAATTGTGTGGTTGTGAGAATGAATGGACAAAAACGAATGAACATCTCTGACATAGTCAGTTACGGAACATTAGAATATTACCAATATGGAATGAATTGCACCTATACAGGAAGGAGGGAGGTACTGCTCTAAAGGGCGTGTATTTCCTTTCCCCTCCTCCTCACCTTCCTTCCCTCCGCCCCCGCCTCTGCAGTGAGGGTGAGGGGAGTTTCTGCCTGAGCATGCGGAGGAGGGGCGTGGCCTGCATAACTCCGCCTCCACTAGTGGTTTGGGTTTAGTGTGGGAGCATGCAGAGTTGGGCCTGGAGGACAGATCCTCTACCCCCCTGGTCAGTCGATGTTTTTTAAGGCGGTGCGTGTGAGCTCTAGACGGTAGCCATGGCAACGCAGGTAGGATGAATGGATGGCATGCAGGACAGACAGAGAGATGGACAAATAATAGACAGAATGACAGACAGGAGATGGAGATGGGAAAATAATGAAATACAAAGACCGAAGACATATCGGAGGTGGGATGTCAGTGACAACACAATGTGACATGCAATATATTCTAAATACCATATACAGCTTGTATTACTTACAGAGGTCCTTTCCCGGGATTGGTGGCCACATTAAGAGCTGCCGGTCCTCCACGGCTGAGGAGAGAGAGAGAAAGAGAGAAGAGAGAGAGAGAGGGAGGGACAGCGAGGGAAGAGAGAGAGGATACAGGAAGAGAGGGGCAGAGAGGGAAGAGAGAGAAAGACAGGGAGAGAGAGAGAGAGAGAGAGAGGAGAGAGAGAGGAGAGAAGAGACGAGAGAGAGAGAGAGAGATAGAGAGCGAGGGAGGCAGCGATGGAAGAGAGAGAAGGGAGAATAC
>NW_019946161.1:0-5134 GCF_002910315.2 Salvelinus sp. IW2-2015
CTTATGGTTCTATTGTGAACATATGCGAGGAAAGTCTGCCCGCTCCCAATGTAAAACGGGAACTACCACAGAGGACCAGCCACATCCACCATAAATAGTCATCGTAGATCTCCCACTCTGTGACACCTAGGAGCGGCCACCCCCTAGTAAAGGGCACACTGAACTTGATGCCCCAGTCGCCAGGGCCTCCAGGTCACTCAGCCCCTACAGCGCCAGGGCCTCGGATACCTTGTACGGACCTCCGGGAAGTGAAGTAACAGTCACTCAGACCTCATTTGTCTGTCACCTCCACTGTTTGCCAGGGGAAGTACCAGTCACTCCCAAGCCCCACGCGCCGAAGACCTCTTCCCGTTACCTCCCCGGTAGCTGGGATACCGATCACTCCAGCCGCCACGCGCAAGCTCTGTCCGGTCCACCTCCCATTGGTTTGCCGTGTTTTTTTCTTGTTGTATCACCAGTCACCTAGCTCGCCCGCCCGGGCCTTTTGTCCTTCACCTCCCTGGGTTGGTACCAGTCACGTGCAGCCCAGCAGCGCCGAGAGCCTCTTGCCTCCTAGGTCACCTCTTCCCGGTGTTTCTTCAACAGTACCATCACCAGCCCCAGCGCCAGGCCTCTGTCCTGTCACCTCCCAGTCGAATACAACCTTCACTCACCCCACGCGCCGCGAGACCCTCTTAGGCCATGTCACACTGACGAACCCCCAGAGACTAGCAAAGGCCTTGGAACCATCGACTCTGAACGGATCCCTCAGCGCCAGGTCCTCTTAGGAATCCCTTCTCACGCTCCCCGGTGAGTACAGTCACTCAGCCCCACGTCATGTCCTTGTCCTGTCACCTCCCCGTCCCGAGCGAAGCTAGGATTAACTGTGTAGTAGCCAGTCACTCAGGCCCCAGTCCGGCCTTTGCCTCACCTCAGCCAAAGACTGAGCTGCCTCGGCCATCCCTACAGCTGTCTGGCAAGAATTCGTAGCTGACCGCACCCGACAACTCCGGCCAGACGTAAGCTACCCCCTAAACAGATACCACCGCCAGGAGTAGCGGCCCCCCTACAGACCTCTAGCCCAAAAGTAGCTGTCCCCCCACAGACCATTCCGGCCAAGATGTATGGCCCTCCCCTACCAAGACCATATATCCGACCAAGATGTAGCTGACCCCCACGACCACCGGCAAGAGATTAGCTGGCCCCTACAGACCCCGGCCAAGATGTAAGCTGGCCCCCCCCTGCAGACCCCCTGCCATTAGATGTAGCGTCCCCCCCTGCAGACCACCGTCATAGATTAGCTGGCTCTCCCCCTCAGGACCACCGGCCTAAATGTAGTCTGACCCCCCTGGCAGAACACCGACCAAGATGTAGCTGAACCCCCCCCCAATCAGACCTCCGCCAAATGTAGCTGCGCAACCCCCCGCAGACCACCGGCCAAGATGTAGCTGACCCCCCCTGCAGGCCACCGGCCAAGATGTAGCTGACCATACAGGATCTTCCACGGCAAACCCTCCTGAGATATTCTAATGACATGTTGGGTGGCCTCCATACTCTTCTAGTTGGTCTTTCTGTGTGGGGCCCACGGTCACCAGGTGATTCCCAGGATGTGCTGCATGCATCTTATGTGGAATCTCTCGAGCTGCTTGTTGTGGCAACTGTAAGTGACCCAGGCATTCACAGCTGTAAAAGAAGTGTGGTGATGCAGACGGCTTGATAGACGGAGACTTTGGTTTGGATGGGGAGATTCCTGTTCTGGAAGACCCTGCGTCTGAGTTTCGTGATGTTGAATAGGTTTCCATCCAGCTCAAGTCCGCCGCAACACCGTTGCTGTCGTCAAGCTCCTTGTGGAGAAGCTGGGTGACACATAGGAGGAAGATGTTAAAGAGTTCCGGAGCAGGCAGAGGGGACTTCTTCATTCCAGACATGGTTAGATTGTCAGATGGGACTTCTTCATTCCAGACATGGTTAGATTGTCAGATGGGACTTCTTCATTCCAGACATGGTTAGATTTTTAGAGGCGACTTCTTCCTTCCAGACATGGTTAGATTGTCAGMGAGGACTTCTTCATTCCAGACATTTGTTTAAAACTTTATTTAACTAGGCAAGTCAGTTAAGAACAAATTCTTTTTTTCAATGACAGCCTAAGCACTGCCTTGTTCAGGGGCAGAACGACAGATTTCTACCTTGTCAGCTCGGGGATTCAATCTTGCAACCTTTCGGTTACTAGTCCAACACTCAAACTACTAGGCCTCCTGCGGTTTGATTTTCAGAGGTGACTTTTTTTGAAGATGAGCAATCTTGTTAGAATAAAATGAATGTTTGTGTGACGGATGGCTTTCTGAATATTTTGTATGACGGATGGCTTTCTGAAGGTTTTGTATGACGGATGGCTATGTACAGGTGCAGTGATCTGTGAGCTGCTCTGACAGCGTCAATGTGCTATAGAATGCAGCTGTCTGTAACATCAAGGGTGTTACAGAAAAACAACTCCCAGTCTCCAACTGAAAGACAACTCCCAGCGTCTCTACCAGAAAGACAACTCCCAGCGTCTCTAACAGAAAGACAACTCCCAGCGTCTCTAACAGAAAGACAACTCACAGTCTCTAACAGAAAGACAACTCCCAGTCTCCAACAGAAAGACAACTCCCAGCATCCTCTCTCTCTCTCCCTCTGTCTCTCTTGTTCTCATCTCTCTCTCTCTCTCAAGTCCTCTCTCTCTGTCCCTCATCACTCTCCCTCCCTCTCCTATCATTTCTCATTCTCCTCTCTCTCTCTCTCTCTCTCTCTCCCTCTCTCTCTCTCCTCCCTCCCTCCTCCCTCCTCTCTCCTCTCTCTCCCTTTCTCTCTCTCTCTCAATGTCCCTCTCTCTCTGTCCCCTCACTCACTCTCCCTCCCTCTCCTATCTTTCTCATTCTCCTCTCTCCTCTCTCTCTCTCTCATCTCTCCTCCTCTCCCCCTCTCTCTCTCTCTCTCTCTCTCTCTCTGCCCTCCCTCCCTCCCTCCCTCCCTTCCTCTCTCTTGTTTCTCCTCTTCTCTCTCCTCCTCCCTTTCTTCTCTTATCCAGTAACAGTAAAACATAGAGGCTTTTTCACAGCCACTAACAGCTACATGATGAATGTCCTGCTGGTTCTGTGTTTTGGTTGTTTTGTTGTCTCAACAGAATTTAATTTCATGAGCACTTGTTGAGCTGCATTTTTTGACGCGTGCCCTCTCCTCTCCTCCTCCTCCTCCTCTTCCTCCTCTCTTCCTCCTATCCTGGTACACAAAGCCAAGCAGCCACATTGATTAATGTTCTCTGGATATAAGCAGACCGAAGCATGGTTAATGAAAGGTAGCTAAAGAGAACAAAATAATGAGTTGTTTTCATGTCTGCAGGGTTGTCTGTCTTTAACTGAGACAACCCTGTGGAAGGCCACACAGCTTAAAGAATCATTTAATATTCAGAGAACAGTCAACCTTGTGTCTTGTTTCTATGTGTTTGGAATATATTACACGTTCTGACGTGTGTGCAATAAGCAAATTCCTTATTTCTGTCTTCCTCCAGAGCAACATCAAAGAAAACTCAGACATGCAATCATTGTATTCTGAAAGGTGAAAGAAAATTAATTAGCTTCAGCTGCTAGAGGCATGTTATGTTAGGTAGCGTAGACGGACAGCTGGGAAGTTGTCTTTTCTGTTGGAGACTGGGAGTCGTCTTCCATGGTTAGAGACACTGGAAGTCGTCTTTCAAGTGGAGACTGGGAGTTGTCTTTTGGTAGAGAACGCTGGGAGTTGTCTTTCTGTTAGAGACCGCTGGGAGTGTCTTTCTGTTAGAGACGCCTGGGAGTTGTCTTTCTGTTAGAGACGCTGGGAGTTGTCTTTCTGTTAGAGACGCTGGGAGTTGTCTTTCTGTTAGAGACTGGGACGTTGTCTTTCTGTTGAGATGCTGGGAGTTGTCTTTCTACGTTGGAGACTGAGTTTTGTCTTTCTGTTAGAGACGCTGGAAGTCTTAGATTGGGTTTCTTTCTGTTTAGAGACCTGGGAGTGCTTTTGTGACTGGAGTTGTCTTCGTTGGAGACTGGGGATCCGTCTTCCTGTTAGAGACACTGAAGTCGTCTTTCAGTTGGAGACTGGGTCTTTATGTAGAGACGTTGTTGTCCTTCTGTGTAGAGACGCTGGAGTTGTCTTTTCTTGTTAGAGACGCTGGGGAGTTGTTCTTTCTGATTAGAGACGCTGGGAGTTGTCTTTCTGTTAGAGACGCTGGGAGTTGTCTTTCTGTTAGAGACGCTGGGAGTTGTCTTTCTGTTAGAGAGCTGGAGTTGTCTTTCTGTTAGAGATCGCTGGGAGTTGTCTTTCTTGTTTGGAGACTGGAGGTCTTTCTGTTAGAGACGTGGGAGTGTGTCTTCTGTTAGAGACGCTGGGATTGTCTTCTGTTAGAAGACGCTGGGAGTTGTCTTTCTGTTAGAGCACCGCTGGGGAGTTTGTCTTTCTGTTAGAGACGCTGGGAGTTGTCTTTCTGTTAGAGACGCTGGGAGTTGTCTTTCTGTTAGAGGACTGGGAGTTGTCTTTCTGTTAGAGATGCTGGAGTTGTCTTTCTGTTGGAGACTGGGAGTTGTCTTTCTGTTAGAGACGCTGGGAGTTGTCTTTCTGTTAGAGACGCTGGGAGTTGTCTTTCTGTTAGAGACGCTGGTAGTTGTCTTCTGTTAGAGACGCTGGGAGTTGTCTTTCTGTTAGAGACGCTGGGAGTTGTCTTTCTGTTAGAGACGCTGGGAGTTGTCTTTCTGTTAGAGACTGGGAGTTGTCTTTCTGTTAGAGATGCTGGGAGTTGTCTTTCTGTTTGGAGACTGGGAGTTGTCTTTCTGTTAGAGACGCTGGGAGTTGTCTTTCTGTTAGAGACGCTGGGGAGTGTCTTTCTGTTAAGCACCGAGGAAGTTGTCTTTTCTGTTAGAGGACGCGAGTCGTCTTTTGTTAGAGACTGGGAGTTGTCTTTCTGTTAGAGACGCTGGGAGTTGTCTTTCTGTTAGAGACTGGGAGTTGTCTTTCTGTTAGAGATGCTGGGAGTTGTCTTTCTGTTGGAGACTGGGAGTTGTCTTTCTGTTAGAGACTGTTGAGTTGTCTTTCTGTTAGAAGACGCTGGGAGTTGTCTTTCTGTTAGAGGACGCTGGGAGTTTTG
>NW_019946161.1:5159-11400 GCF_002910315.2 Salvelinus sp. IW2-2015
ACCTGACTGTTATATAAGACTTCTAAACCAGAAGTCTAGGATGTAATATCATTTCAAACTCCTTGCATCCTTTTTCTAATGTTATCATACTCCTGAGCTTATTGCAGTTCAAACTATAAAAACAAGGTTTTATGTTGGTGGTCGGCCAAATCCATAGAGGTTACATTTTTCAACTCTCTCTCTCTCTTCTCCCTCTCTGTTCTGTCTCTCTCCTCTCCCCCTCTATCCTCTCTCTCTCTCCCTCTGTCTCTCTTGTTCTCATCTTCTCTCTCTCTCTCTCAATGTCCCTCTCTCTCTGTCCCTCACTCACTCTCCCTCCCTCTCCTATCTTTCTCATTCTCCTCTCTCTCTCTCTCTCTCTCCTCTCCCTCTCTCTCCTCCTCTCCCTCCCTCCTCTCCTCCCTCCCTCTCTCTCTCTCTCTCTCTCTCAATGTCCCCCTCTCTCTGTCCCCTCACTACTCTCCCTCCCTCTCCTATCTTTCTCATTCTCCTCTTCTCCTCTCTCTCTCTCTCATCTCCTTCTCTCCCCCTTCTCTCTCTTCTCCTTCTTTCTCTCTCTGCCCTCCCTCCCTCCCTCCCTCCCTCTCCTCTCTCTTGGTCTCCTCTCTCTCTCTCCCTCCTCCCTTTCTTCTCTTATCCAGTAACAGTAAAACATAGAGGCTTGTCACCCCCCCCCCCCCCCCCCCCCCCCCCCCCCCCCCCCCACTTTCCCCCCCCCCCCCCCCCCAACTTTTTCCCCCCCCCCCCCCCCCCCCCTAAGCCACTAACAGCTACATGATGAATGTCCTTGCTGGTTCTGTGTTTTGGTTGGTTTTGTTGTCTCAACAGAATTATAATTTCATGAGCACTTGTTGAGCTGCATTCTTTGACCGTGCCCTCTTCCTCTCCTCGCTCCTCCTCCTCTTCCTCCTCTCTTCCTCCTACTCCTGGTACACAAAGCCAAGCAGCCACATTGATTAAATTTCTCTGGATATAAAGCAGACCGAAGCATGGTTAATGAAAGACTAAGAGAAAAATAATGAGTTGTTTTCATGTCTGCAGGGTTGTCTGTCTTACTGAGACAACCCTGTGGAAGAGCCACACAGCTTAAAGAATCATTTAATTCAGAGAACAGTCAACCTTGTGTCTTTGTTTCTATGTGTTTGGAATATATTACACGTTCTGACGTGTTGTGCAATAAGCAAATTCCTTATTTCTGTCTTCCTCCAGAGCAACTCAAAAGAACAACTCAGACATGCAATCATTATTCTGAAAGGTGAAAGAAAATTATTAAGCTTCAGCTGCTAGAGGCATGTTATGTTAGGTAGCGGTAGACGACACTGGGAGTGTCTTTTCGTTGGAGACTGGGGAGTCGTCTTCCATGTTAGAGACACTGGAAGTCAGTCTTTCAGTTGGAGACTGGGAGTTAGTCTTTTGGTAGAGACGCTGGGAGTTGTCTTTCTGTTAGAGACGCTGGGAGTTGTCTTTCTGTTAGAGACGCTGGGAGTTGTCTTCTGTTAGAGACGCTGGAGTTGTCTTTCTGTAGAGACGCTGGGAGGGTCTTTCTGTTAGAGACTGGGAGTTGTTTTCTGTTGAGATGCTGGGAGTTGTCTTTCTGTTGGAGACTGGGAGTTGTCTTTCTGTTAGAGACGCTGGGAGTTGTCTTTCTGTTAGAGACCTGCGGAGTTGCTTTTCTGTTAAGACTGGAGTTGTCTTTCTGTTGGAGACTGGGGTCGTCTTCTGTTAGAGCTGAGCGTTCAGTTGCGCTGAGTGCTTTGTAGAGTTGAGTGCTTTCTGTTAGAGACGCTGGGAGTTGTCTTTCTGTTAGAGACGCTGGAGTTGCTCTTCTGTTAGAGACGCTGGAGTTGTCTTTCTGTTAGAGACGCTGGAGTTGTCTTTCTGTTAGAGACTGGGAGTTGTCTTTCTGTTAGAGATGCTGGGAGTTGTCTTTTGTGAGACTGGAGTTGTCTTTCTGTTAGAGACGCTGGGAGTTGTCTTTCTGTTAGAGACGCTGGGATTATGTCTTTCTGTTAGAAGACGCTGGGAGTTGTCTTTCTGTTAGAGGACGCTGGGAGTTGTTCTTTCTGTTAGAGACGCTGGAGTTTGTCTTTCTGTTAAGACGCTGGGAGTTGTCTTTCTGTTAGAGGACTGGGAGTTGTCTTTCTGTTAGAGATGCTGGAGTTGTCTTTCTGTTGGAGACTGGGAGTTGTCTTTCTGTTAGAGACGCTGGGAGTTGTCTTTCTGTTAGAGACGCTTGGGAGTTGTCCTTTCTGTTAGAGACGCTGGAGTTGTCTTTCGTTAGAGACGCTGGGAGTTGTCTTTCTGTTAGAGACGCTGGGAGTTGGTCTTTCTGTTAGAGACGCTGGGAGATTGTCTTTCTGTTAGAGACTGGGAGTTGTCTTTCTGTTAGAGATGCTGGGATGTCTGTGCGGGAGTGTCTTTTTTGGAGCGGGAGTTGTCTTCTGTTAGAGACGCTGGAGTGTCTTTCTGTTAGAGACGCTGGGAGTCTTTCTGTTAGAGACCTGGAAGTTCGGGTCTTTCTGTTAGAGACTGGGATTGTCTTTCTGTTAGAGACGCTGGGAGTTGTCTTTCTGTTTAGAGACTGGGAGTTGTCTTTCTGTTAGAGATAGAGGGGGAGAGGAGAGAGACAGAAACAGAGAGGGAGAAGAGAGAGAGAGAGTTGAAAAATGTAACCTCTATGGATTTGGCCGACCACCAACATAAAACCTTGTTTTATAGTTTGAACTGCAATAAGCTCAGGAGTATGATAACATTAGAAAAAGGATGCAAGGAGTTTGAAATGATATTACATCCTAGACTTCTGGTTTAGAAGTCTTATATAACCAGTCCACCCTGTAAGCTCAGTGTTTTGACACACCTCTAGCTGACTGTTTGAAGCTACAGACTGACTGTGTAAAAGTCTTGTGCTGTGTGTGTGTGTGTGTGTGTGTGTGTGTGTGTGTGTGTGTGTGTGTGTGTGTGTGTGTGTGTTATGCTACTGCAGTGTTTGTGCTTCCTAAACGGCACCCTAATTCCAGTGCATTTGGAAAGTTTTCAGACCCTTTGACATTTTTCACAATATGTTACGTTACAGTCTTATTCTAAAATTGATTCATTCGTTTTTTTCCTTCATCAATCTACACACAGTACCCGATAATGACAAAGCAAAACTGTTTTTTTTWKAAATGTTTGCTAATCCATAAAACAAGAACCCTGAAAGATAACATTTACATAAGTATTCAGACCCTTTACTCAGTACTTTGTTGAAGCACCTTTGGCAGCGATTACAGCCTCCAGTCTTCTTGGGTATGATGCTACAAGCTTGGCCCACCTGTATTTGGGGAGTTTCTCCCATTCTTCTCTGCAGATCCTCTCAAGATCTGTCAGGTTGGAAGGGGAGCGTCACTGCACAGCTATTTTCAGGTCTCTCCAGAGATGTTTGATTAGGTTCAAAGTCCTGGCTGGGCCTCTCAAGGACATTCAGAGACTTGTCCCGAAGCCACTCCTGCGTTGTCATTGTCCTGTTGGWAGGTGAACCTTCGCCCCAGTCTGAGGTCCTGAGCGCTCTGAAGCAGGTTTCCATCAAGATTCACTCTGTACTTTGCTCCGTTCCTCTTTCCCTCGATCCTGACAAAGCCTGATTATGCTTCTGTTCATGTCAGTCACTCTCAATTTAAAAAATGACCTTGAGTGATCTTTCATTTGTTCAATACGACGTTGTACCATAAGCCAATACCTATTCCTGCTGGAGACAGAGAGTTTCACGTTTGGGAACAGAGAACCTACAGAAATGTAATATTAACAATCATTTTAAATAACTTAATAAATTAAGCGGCTACATTTATGAACGGAATTCAATTTGGATGAAATATTTACCATAAGAGTAAGTTGCGGGCATTGTCTCTTCACCATCCACAATGTTTTCAACGGTGGCAGCTGTTGGTTTGCTGTGTGTTTAAAAACAAACAGGTTTCAATAGTTGGACAATAACAGATACGGACATCTTTTCAATCTCATTAATACTGTTATATATATATATATAATATAATATGGCCAAGACGGCAGAGCTCTGATGTAAACGGCATGTCCATAGCAGCATCTGTAAACGGCATGTCCATAGCAGCATCTATAAATATAGATAAAGACAACGTGACACCATCACAGCTCCATGTGATCTCTCTATAATATTCATTTAACACTTTACACACCCAACGAATAACAGAACAGTAGGAAGGCTACTGTCATTCAGGTATGCTGTACTGTAGCCTACTGTACCCCTCATCAACCAACTAGCTGGTGATAGGATACCCAGTTCATATGTCATTCAGGTATGCTAAAAAAAAGAGAGAGATAACCTGTAACACGGAGATATGGGGAAACACTAACCCGTAACACGGAGATATGGGGAACACTAACCCGTAAACAAGCGGAGATATGGGGAACACTAACCCGTACACGGAGATATGGGGAACACTAAAACTGTAACACGGAGATATGGGGAACACTAACCGTAACACGGAGATATGGGGAACACTAACCTGTAACAACGGAGATATGGGGAAAACATAAACCGTAACACGGGAGATACGGGGAACACTAACCGTAACACGGAGATACGGGAACACTAACCGTAACACGGGGATAGGGGACACTAACCCGTAACACGGAGATATGGGGAACACTAACCCGTAACACGGAGATAGGGGAACACTAACCGTAACACGGAGATATGGGGAACACTACCCTGTAAACACGGAGATATGGGAACACTAACCTGTAACACGGAAGATAATGGGAACACTAACCTGTAACAGGAGATATGGGGAACACTAACCCGTAACACGGAGATAGGGGAAACACTAACCCGTAACACGGAGATAGGGGAACAACTAACCCGTAACACGGGAGATATGGGAACACTAACCTGATAACACGGAGTATAGGGGAACCTAACCCGTAACACGGAGATATGCGGGAACACTAACCGTAACACGGAGATATGGGGAACACTAACCCGTAACACGGAGATACGGGAAACACTAACCCGTAACACGGAGATAGGGGACACTAACCTGTAACACGGAGATATGGGGAAACACTAACCTGTAACACGGAGATATGGGGAACACTAACCTGTAAACGGAGATATGGGGAACACTAACCCGTAACACGAGAGATATGGGGAAACACTAACCTGTAAACGAGGAGATATGGGGAACACTAACGTAACACGGAGATATGGGGAACACTAACCCGTAACACGGAGATATGGGGAACACTAACCTGTAACACGGAGATATGGGGAACACTAACCCTGTAACACGGAGATATGGGGAACACTAACCTGTAACACGGAGATATGGGGAACACTAACCGTAACACGGAGATATGGGGAACACTAACCGTAACAACGGAGATATGCGGGAACACTAACCTGTAACACGGAGATATGGGGAACACTAACCCGTTAACAACGGAGATATGGGGAACCTACCCGTAACACGGAGATATGGGGAACACTAACTCTGAACAGGAGATATGGGGAACACTAACCGTAACACGGAGATATGGGGAACACTAACCGTAACACGGAGATATGGGGAACACTAACCCGTAACACGGAGATATGGGGAACACTAACACCGTAACACGGAGATATGGGGAACACTAACCTGTAAAAGGAGATAGGGACACTAACCGTAACACGGAGATAGGGGAACACTAACCGTAACAGGAGATATGGGGAACACTAACCCGTAACACGGAGATATGGGAACACTAACCTGTAACACGGAGATATGGGGAACACTAACCCGTAACACGGAGATATGGGGAACACTAACCCGTAACACGGAGATATGGGGAACACTAACCCTAACAGGAGATAGGGGACACTAACCCTAACAGGAGATATGGGAACACTAACCTGTAACACGGAGATATGGGGAAACACTAACCTAACAGGAGATATGGGAGAACACTAACCCGATAACAAGGAGATATGGGGAACACTAACCCGTAACAGGAGATATGGGGAACACTAACCCGTATAAAGGTGTGCATAATGGAACCTTTTTATTTTTTGAAGATGATTCCTCGCTGAAATGAAAGCTACGTGATGTTCATGTTCAGATAAAGTCCCTTGGGAAGAAGGTACCTTCATCAAATAGGCCCTGAAGGTAGTCTATGAACTGGGTATCCTATCTACCAGTCAGTTGGTTGAAATGAGAGGGGTACAGTAAGGCTACAGTACAGCAATACT
>NW_019946161.1:11425-22345 GCF_002910315.2 Salvelinus sp. IW2-2015
GTAGTGGGACTGAGTGTATTGATACACCATCCAAAGTGTAATTAATAACTTCCTCATGCTCAAATAGATATTCAATGTCTGCTTCTTTTTTATTTTTACCCATCTACCAATAGGTGCCCTTCTTTTGCGCAGGCATAGGAAAAACCTCCTGGTCTTTGTGGTTGAATCTGTGTATGAAATTCACTGCGGGACCTTAACAGATGATTGTATGTGTGGGGTAAGAGATGAGGTAGTCATGAAAAAAAAGTCCTGTTAAACCACATATTATTGTACAAAGAGTGAGTCCATGCAACTTATTATGTGACCTGTAAGCACATTTTTACTCCTGAACTTATTTAGGCTCCTTATTTATGCTCCTTATTTAGGCTCCTATATTTAGGCTTGCCATAACAAAGGGTTGAATCCTTATTGACTCAAGACATTTCAGACTTTCACGTCGACATTATGGGGAATTGTGTGTTGGGCCAGCGACAAAAAAAAATTCTCTATTTAAATCCATTTTTAAGCTCAGGCATATAACACAACAAAATGTGGAAAAAGTCAAGGGGTGTGAAAACTTGCTGAAGGTAAATTCGCCCAGGTGGTTGGCTGTGTCTTCTGTCTGTTTTCCGTAACACGGAGAAATGGGGGAACACTAACCTGTAACACGGAGATATGGGGAACACTACCTGTAACACGGAGATATGGGGAACCTAACCTGTGAGAGACCACGGAACTGATCGATGTTTGGGATAACCTGTGTGACTAACCGTGAACACAGCAGAGTATGGATGTAACCACTAACCCTCGTAACAGGGCGGAGAGGGAACCCATGGGTCGTGAGCTTAGCTCGCCGCGGTAAACACCTTATTACCTGTAACACGGACGTAGGACTTGTGAGAGTGGGAACTCTCATAAAGCTCATGTTAACATGGATATCATGGCTCAGGAACAGCTAACCTCACGGTGGAACCACGGACAGCATCCTCCTTGCTGGGAACACTCAAATACTCCTCTCTCTCTCCTCTTTAAAGATACAGGCGTCCTTCCTAACTCAGTTGCCGGAGAGGAAGGAAACTGCTCAGGGATTTCACCATAAGGCCAATGGTGACTATTAAACAGTTACAGAGTTTAATGGCTGTGATAGAACTGAGGATGGATCAACAACATTGTAGTTACTCCACAATACTAACCTAAACAACAGAGGGAAAAGAAGGAAGCCCTTACAGAATAAAAATATTCCAAAACATGCAACAAGGCACTKCAAAAACATGTGGCAAAGCAATTAATGTTTTTTTTGTCCTAAATACAAAGTGTTAGGTTTGGGGCAAATCCAATACAACACATTACTGTGTACCACTCTCCATATTTTCAAGCACAGTGGTGGCTGCATCATGTTATGGGTATGCTTGTAATTGTTAAGGACTGGGGAGTTTTTCAGGATAAAAAATAAACATAATGGAGCTAAGCACAGGAAAAACCTGGTTCAGTCTGCTTTCCACCAGACACTGAGATTAATTCCCCTTAMAGCAGGACAATAACCTAAAACACAAGGCCAAATATACACTGGAGTTGCTTACCAAGAAGACAGTGAATGTTTCTGAGTGACCGAGTTAGTTTTGACTTAAAACTGTTGGAAAATATATGGTAAGATCTGAAAATGGTTGTCCAGCAATGATCAACAACCAATTTGACCAAACTTAAAGAATTTTATAAAGAATAATGTGCAAATGTTTCACAGTCCAGGTGTGCAAAGCTCTTAGAAACGTACCCAGAATGACTCACGGCTGTAATCGCTGCCAACGGTGATTCTAACATCTATTGAGTCAAGGGGGTTGAACACTTATCTAATCAAGATATATTAGTGTTTTATTTTTCATTAAGTTTTAATTCGGAGCATGACTGAGGGGTGCTAGTGGTAATGAACTATTGTCAGATATTGGACCTGGAAAAGAAGAGAGGAGAGGAGAGGAGAGGCCCTCCACACAGACAAGAGGATCAGAAAATCTGTCTTGTTTTAGAGGAGCTGATTGACTGTAGCTGGGGCAGACTGGTCCCTATTGAGCTTGCTCAGGACAGAAATTGAGTTAAGTCTGTTGCATTATATCTGGCTGTTACTGTGCATACTGAATGCCAAAAGTGTCAAAAGCTGTCATCAAGGCAAAGGGTGAGTAGGTGTGTCCAGACTTTTGACTGGTACTGTATACGTTAGGCAGGTAGCTGATCCATATTGGGATCAAATGTCTCCTAACAAGTGGTTTAGGTACTGTCAAAAAGGCTGGCTGCCTTCAGACCTGTCAATCACGTCTCTCAATTCCAACCAATCAGGGTGCTCGGATGCACTCCAGGGCTCCGCCCCCACACACCTCGAGTCAGAGCATTTTCACCTGCCATCTGGAGGAGATGAAGAAGAGAAAAAAGAGAAAGATGAAGAGTTGTCGAACTCAGTTTTGGTAGCAGAGAGACACTGCAATTCCACTGAAAGGGAATAAGCAAGAAATCAAACTGTGTTGCGGCGTGTCGGCGTGGCTGTGCTGTGACTGGGTCAGAGATGGTAGGAGATAGTGATGGAGAAGAAAGCTAAGCAAATATGGAGCATAGAGGTACAAATAAAGGGGGGAATAGGAAAGAGAAAAATGTAAATAAAGCAGGAGAGAAAAAGAGGAGGGGTTTGAAGGGGAGTGAGATGGAGGCAGAGAGGAAGAGGAATCTTGAGGATGTCACGCCCTGACCATAGATTGTATGTTTCCTGTTTAGTGTTTTGGTTAATACTACAGAGGTAGAGATAGAGAGTGTAATGGGTGGTAATACTACAAGAGATAGGAGATAGAGGAGTGGTTATGGTGGTAATACTACAGAGATAGAGATAGAGAGTGGTTTATGGTGGTAATACTACTAGAGTAGAGATAGAGAGTGGTTATGGTGGTAATACTACAGGAGAGTATGAGAGTGGTTTTGGTAATACTACCAGAGTAGTAGATAGAGAGTGGTTATGGTGGTAATACTACAGAGGTTAGAGATAGAGAGTGGTTATGGTGGTAATACTACAGAGATAGAGATAGAGAGTGGTTATGGTTGTAATACTACAGAGATAGAGATAGAGAGTGTTATGGTGGTAATACTACAGAGATAGAGATAGAGAGTGGTTATGGTGGTAATACTACAGAGATAGTAGAGTGGTTATGGTCGGTAATACTACAGAGGTAGAGATAGAGAGTGGTTATGGTGGTAATACTACAGAGAGATAGAGATAGAGATGTGGTTATGGTGGTAATACTACAGAGAGATAGAGAGTGGTTATGGTGGTAATACTACAGAGGTATAGAGAGATAGAGAGTGTTATGTGGTAATACTACAGAGATAGAGATAGAGAGTGGTTTATGGTGTAATACTAAAGAGATAGAGATAGAGAGTGGTTATGGTGGGTAATACTACACGAAGATAGAGATAGAGAGTGGTTATGGTGGTAATACTACAGAGATAGAGATAGAGAGTGGTTATGGTGTAATATACAGAGGATAGAGAATAGAGAGTGGTTATGGTGGTAATACTACAGAGATAGAGATAGAGAGTGGTTATGGTGGTAATATACAGAGTAAGATAGAGAGTGGTTATGGTGGTAATACTACAGAGATAGAGATAGAGATGGTTATGGTGTAATACTACAGAGATAGAGTAGAGAGTGGTTTATGGTGGTAATACTACAGAATAGAGATAGAGAGTGGTTATGGTGGTAAACTCAGAGATGAGATAGAGAGTGGTTATGGTGGTAATACTACAGAGATAGAGTAGAGAGTGGTTATGGTGGTAATACTACAGAGATAGAGATAGAGAGTGGTTATGGTGTAATACTACAGAGGTAGAGATAGAGAGGTGGTTATGGTGGTAATACTACAGAGGTAGAGATAGAGAGTGGTTATGGGTGTGTAATACTACAAGAGATAGAGAGTGGTTATGGTGGTAATACTACAGAGATAGAGATAGAGAGTGGTTTATGGTGGTAATACTACAGAGATAGAGAGTGGTTATGGTGTAATACTACAGAGAGTAGAGAGTGGTTATGGTTGGTAATACTACAGAGGTAAGAATAGAGAGTGGTTATGGTGAGTAATACTACAGAGGTAGAATAGAGAGTGGTTATGGTGGTAATACTAACAGAGTAGAGATAGAGAGTGGTTATGGTGGTAATACTACAGAGTAGAGATAGAAGAGTGGGTTATGGTGGTAATAACTACAGAGATAGAGATAGAGATGGTTATGGTGGTAATACTACAGAGATAGAGAGTGGTTATGGTGGTAATACTACAGAGTAGAGTAGAGAGTGTTATGGTGTAATACCAAAGATAGAGATTTATGGTGGTAATACTACAGAGTAAGATAGAGAGTGGTTTGGTGTAATACTACAGAGTAGAGAGTGGTTATGGTGGTAATACTAGAGAGATAGAGAGTGGTTATGGTGGTAATACTACAGAGATAGAGTGGTTATGGTGGTAAATACAGAGATAGAGAGTGGTTATGGTGTATATACTACAGAGGTAGAGATAGAGAGTGGTTTATGTGGTAATACTACAGAGATAGAGAGTGGTTATGGTGGTAATACTAACAGAGATTAGAGGGTTATGTGTAATACTACAAGAGATAGAGATGGTTAATGGTGGTAATACTACAGAGTAGAGATAGAGAGTGGTTTATGGTGGTAATACTAAACAGAGAATAGAGAGTGGTTATGGTGTAATACTACAGAGATAGAGTGGTTATGGTGGTAATACTACAGAGAGATATGAGAGTGGTTATGGTGGTAATACTACAGAGATAGAGAAGAGAGTGGTTTGTGATAGAGAAGTGATGACGGGGCATCTGGAGCAACGAACCGCCCTTGCATGTCTCTGCCAGGCCGGTTCCCCTCTCTCCACTGGGATTTCATTGCCTCTAACCCTGTTACAGGGGTAGAGTCACTGGCTTGCTGTGCTCTTTCTGCCGTCCCTAGGAGGGTGTGCGTCACTTGAGTGGGTTGAGTTACTGACGTGCATCTTCCTGTCTGGGTTGGCGCCCCCCCTTGGTTTGTGCTGTGGTGGAGACCTTGTGGGCTATACTCGGCTTGTCTCCAGGATTGTAAGTTGGTGGGTCGAGGATTTCCCCTCTGTGGTGCGAGGGCTGTGCTTTGGCAAAGTGGTGGGGTTATATCCTTCCTATTTGGCCCTGTCCGGGGGTTTCTTCGGATGGGGCCAGTGTCTCTGAGCGCTCCTGTCTCAGCCTCCCGTATTTATGCTGCCAGTGTTTGTGTCGGGGGGCTAGGCGTCAGTTGGTTACCTGAGTACTTCTTCCTGTCTTATCCAAGTGTCCTGTGTGAATTAAGTTGCTCTCTCTAATTCTCTCGTTCTCTCTTTTCTCTAGAACTGAGCCCTAGGCCATACGTCAAGGACTACCGGGCATGATGACACCTTGCTGTCCCCAGTCGCCTGGCCTTGCTGCTATTCCAGTTTCAACTGTTCTGCCTGTAGGTTACGGAACCCTACCTGTCCGTGCTGTTTTCACTCTTAATGATCGGCTATGAAAAAGCCAACCTGGAGATTTATTCCTGATTATTATTTGACCATGCTTGTCATTTATGAACATTTTGAAAATCTTGGCTCTCTCTAATTTTCTCCTTCTCTCTTTCTTTTTTTTTTTTTCTCGGAAGGACCTGAGGCCCTAGGACAAACGTCGGAACTAACGGCCGTAGGTGACTCCCTTGCATGTCCCAGTCGCCTGGCCTTAGCTCTATCCAGTTTCACACTGTTTCTGCCTAGCGGTTATGGAACCTATGTCCCAGCCTGCTGATGTTTTCATCTTAAATGATCGGCTATGAAAAGCCAACTGAGATTTATTCCTGATTATTATTGATGCTATTAGTATTTATGGAAATTTTGAAAATCTTGGCTCTCTCTAATTTTCTCCTTCTCTCTTTCTTTCTCTCGGAAGGACCTGGGGCCCTAGGACCATGCGTCGGGACCTGCCCCGTGGTGACTCCTCTGGTCCCCAGTCCGCCTGGCCTTGCTGCATTCCGTTTCAGGCCTGATTCTGCCTGCGGTTATGGAACCGCCACCTGTTCCCAGACTGTTGTTTATCAACTCTTGATGGTTGAGCTGATTTATGAAAATTATTTGTATATTTTTGACCATGCTTGTCACTTATGAACATTTTTGAACATCTTGGCATAGTTCTGTTATAATCTCCACCCGGCACAGCCAGAAGAGGACTGGCCACCCCTTATAGACTGGTTCCTCTCTAGTTTCTTCTTGCTTTTTGGCTTTTAGGGAGTTTTTCCTAGCCCACCGTGCTTCTACACCTGCTTTGTGTTTGGGGTTTTAGCTGGGTGTCTGTACAGCACATTCGTGAGAATGTTACTGGATGTCGAAGGGCTATATAAATAGAAATTGATTGATTTGATTTGGTGGTACTACAGAGATAGAGAGTGTTATGGTGGTAATACTACAGAGATAGAGAGTGGTTATGGTGGCTAATACTACAGAGATGAGAGGGTTAATGGTGGTATACTACGAGATTAGAGAGTGGGTTATGGTGGTTAATACTACAGAGATAGAGATAGAGAGTGGTTATGGTGGTAATACTAAAGAGATAGAGAGTGGTTATGGTGGTTATACAGAGATAGAGAGTGGTTATGGTGGTAATACTAACAGAGATAGAGAGTTGGTTATGGTGGTAATCTACAAGAGATAGAAGTGGTTATGGTGGTAATACTAGACGATACGAGAGTGGTTATGGTGGTAATTACAGAGATAGAGATGGTTATGGTGGTAATACTACAGAGATAGAGAGTGGTTAGGGGTGGTAATCTACAAGAGATAGAGAGTGGTTATGGTTGTAATACTACAGAGATAGAGAGTGGTTATGTGGTAATCTACAGAGATAGAGAGTGGTTTAGGTGGTAATACTTACAGAAGAATAGAGGAGTGGTTATGGTGTTAATACTACAGAGATAGAGAGTGGTTATGGTGGTAATCTACAGAGATAGAGAGTGGTTTTAATGGTGGGTAATACTAGCAGAGATAGAGAGTGGTTATGGTGGTAATACTACAGAGATAGAGGAGTGGTTATGGTGGTTAATCACTACAGAGATAGAGAGTGGTTATGGTGGTAATATATCAGAGATAGAGAGTGGTTATGGTGGTTAATACTACAGAGATAGAGAAGGGTTATGGTGACACTCAGAGTAAGTGGACCAGAAACAGCCCCAGGCCTCCCGGTGAGAAAGAACATCAAGATTCATGTTGGCGTCGGTTCTGTGATATCCGTTTTGGTTGAGCGACAGTTTAGGGCGGATGAATCAAGAGGATAAGTGGGGTCAGAGGGAGTGGGATATCCAGTGGTTGACCGAGTGGGGAGGAATGACAGTAAACAGAAGGGAGTGGGCATTTATCCAGTGTTGACTGAGGAGAGCGTAACAGAGGTGGGGTACAGTTGTTACCATGGGTATGAAAGTAACAGAATGATTACCCGTTGTTGACTAGTGGGGAGATATGCGCAGTAACAGAAGGGAGTGAGATTACCTAGTTGTTTGCACGAGTGGGGAGGATATGACAGTAACAGAAAGAGAGTGGGATTATCAGGAGGAGTGCATAAGTGGATTATCAGTTACGAGTAGGATAGCAGTGACAGAAAGAGTGGATATCGTGTTACTGGATGGACAGTAACAGAAGAGAGTGGGATTATCCAGTGTTTGATGATTTTATTTTATTTTTTATTTTTTTATTTAACCTTTATTTAACTAGGCAAGTCAGTTAATAAGAACAATTCTTTATTTACAGTGAGGTTTAACCGGGAACAGTCGGTTAACTGCCCGAATTCAGGGGCAGAACAAACCAGATTTTTACGCTTGTCAGTTTGGGGATTCCCGATCCAGCAAGCCTTCGGTTACTGGCCCAACACATTCAAACACTACGGCTGACCTGTCAACCCCAAGTGGGTAGGATATGGCAGGAAGCCCATGTTTAGTCATGTTGTTTAGTGATTTGACGACCTGGATAAGGTATGTGTGTCAACAGAGTGTGGGTAGAGGAGAGAAACTACCAGGCAGCTGGAAGGGAGACAGTAGTGGGGACATTCTGGAAGCCAAGGGAAGGAACCCAACGAGGTCCAACAAGCCTGTTGGCCGACAGTTTAACTTCAACATGTAAGTAAGATTAATGGAAAGTGTTTGATTTAAGAAGAGGCTTAATTTACTTCCTGGAGAAGCAACGGGGGTTAGTATCACCACATCAGAATCGTTCAGGAAGGGGAAACTATGGACCCAGTGCTCTGATTGGAAGGAGAGGTCAGGTAAGGGCGAACTATGGACCAGTGCTCTGATTGGAAGAGAGAGGTCGAGGAAGGGAACTATGGACCCAGTGCTCTGATTGGAAGGAGAGGTCAGGAAGGGGAACTATGGACCCAGTGCTATGATTGGAAGGAGAGGTCAGGAAGGGGAACTATGGACCCAGTGCTCTTGATTGGAAGGAAGAGGTCAGGAAGGGGGAACTATGGACCCAGTGCTCTGATTGGAAGGAGAGGTCAGGAAGGAAGGGAACTATGGACCCAGTGCTCTGATTGGAAAGGAGAGGTCAGGAAGGGAAACTATGGGACCCAGTGCTCTGATTGGAAGGAGAGGTCAGGAAGGGAACTATGGACACCAGTGCTCTGATTGGAACAGAGGTCAGGAAGGGAAAACTATGGACCCCAGTGCTCTGGATTGGAAGGGAGAGGTCCAGGAAGGGAAACTATGGACCCAGTGCTCTGATTGGAAGGAGAGGTCAGGAAGGGAAACTATGGACCCAGTGCTCTGATTGGAAGGAGAGGTCAGGAAGGGAAAAACTATGGGCCCAGTGCTCTGGAATTGGAAGGGAGGTCAGTGAAGGGAAACTAATGGACCCCAGTGCTCCTTCTGATGGAAGGAAGAGGTCAGGAAGGGAAACTATGGACCCAGTGCTCTGATTGGAGAGGAGAGGTCAGAAGGGGAAACTATGGACCCAGTGCTCTGATTTTCTGAAGGATGAGGTCAGGAAGGGAAGGACTATGGACCCAGTGCTCTGATTGGAAGAGAGGTCAGGAAGGGGGAACTACATGGATGCCAGTGCTCTGATTGAGGAAAGGAGAGGTCAGGAAGGAGGGGCTATGGACCCAGTTGCTCTGATTGGAAGGAGAGGTCCAGGAAGGGGAACTATGGACCCAGTGCTCTGATTGGAAGGAGAGGTCAAGGAAGGGAACTATGGACCGCAGTGCTCTGATTGGAAGGAAAGGTCAGGAAGGGGAACTATGGACCATGCTCTGATTTGGAAGGAGAGGTCAGGAAGGGACCATGGACCAGTGCTCTGATTGGAAGGAGAGGTCAGGAAGGGGAACTATGGACCCAGTGCTCTGATTGGAAGGAGAGGTCAAGGAAGGGAACTATGGACCCAGTGCTCTGATTGGAAGGAGAAGTCAGGAAGGGAACTATGGACCCAGTGCTCTGATTGGAAGGAGAGGTCAGGAAGGGGAAACTATGGACCCAGTGCTCTGATTGGAAGGAGAGGTCAGGAAAGGGAACTATGGACCCAGTGCTCTGATTGAAGGGAGGTCAGGAAGGCTGGAGGACTGTTGTACTGTAATTTTTTGATGTGGAGAAGCGTACGATGTGGAGGAGAGGTTGTTAATCAAGCTCGAATTTAAGGGTTAGGAGGAAGAAACGTACCACTGGATCGAAGGACTTCCGTGTTTGGAAGTCTGTCCAGGTGAGGGTGGGAAAAGTCTTTATCGATTGGATCGGTACACCGGGGATCTTAGCTTCCTGGTGGCAACAGTCACCAAGGATCTCCGAGCTTGATCACGATCAAGGTCTCTACAGGCGCTTCTGTATAAGGACCGGGGAGTCCTCTCCGGCAGTCTTTCCCCTGGTGGATAACCGGTACACACCACTAGGCTGGGAGTCTCTAATCAGCCATGCATTCCTGGTGGATAACGGTACACCAGGGGAAGTCTCTATCAGGCAGCTTCCTGGGTGAGCGGGCACAGGGTTAACGTCTGACTGAAAAACGGCTACCGCAGGAGGAAAGTCCTCTAATTACACGGCAGCTTCCTGAGTGAAGTAACGGTACAGCCACAGGGGAAGATCTACTATCACCCTCCGAAGGAGACACTCCAAGTGAGAATCTTAGGCAGACTATCAAAGGCAAGGTACACACAACAAGGGGAAGTCATCTCGGCTCACGCCATGGAAGCGTACACCGCAGATACTCATACAGCAGTATGGATGGGATAACGGATAACACACACGGGGAAGTGCTCTATCAGGCTCAGCTCCCTGAGTGAACAAAGGATACACAAACAAGGGGGCCTGAATTAGTAGCTCTGTAATGTTTTAAAATCGTAGATGAATGAATAAGTTACAATTTAAGCTACAGCACGTATATGGGAAGTCAATTGATTTGCAGAATGGTGGTGCGCTATTGGAAGAAGGAAGAAGACATGATGCCAATACAAAGTCGGAAAGGTACAGGAAAGCAACTGATGGAAGTAGAGCGGTGGGGATTCAGGTTCTCTGTGGAGAAACTACAGTTAATTTACAAGGAGGAAGGTGGAGAGGTATGCTTGAGGTTATATGGGAAATGGAGAAACCTGTATGGCGTTGGATCAGAGTAGCAGCCTTGATATGGGACAGTGATGGTGGTAGAGATGTTTAAAGAGCTGATTAGTGCGACAGTGATGGTGTAGAGATGGCTGGTTACTAGATAAACCGGATGGGTAAGAGGCAGTAGCCTGATATGGAACAGTGATGGTGTAGAGATCTGAGCTGGCCTAAAGTCGAATGGTCGTGATTGGAGGGATGGGGTAACTGTCAGTGATGGTGTAGAGTGTTAAAAGCCTGATATGGAACAAGTGATGGTGTAGAGATGTTAAGTGGCTGAATATGGACAAGTGATGGTGGGT
>NW_019946161.1:22370-31216 GCF_002910315.2 Salvelinus sp. IW2-2015
AAACTAACAGAGATTAGAAGAGTGTTTATGGTGGTAATCTACAGAGATAGAGAGTGGTTATGGTGGTAATACTACAGAGATAGAGAGTGGTTATGGTGGTAATACTACAGAGAGATAGAGAGTGGTTATGGTGTAATACTAACAAGATAGAGAGTGGTTATGGTGGTAATACTACAGAGAGATAGAGAGTGGTTATGGTAATACTACAGAGATAGAGAGTGGTTATGGTGGTAATACTACAGAAGATAGAGAGTGGTTATGGGGTAATACTACAGAGATAGAGAGTGGTTATGGTGGTAAGTGGGTAATACTACAGAGATAGAGAGTGGTTATGGTGGTAATACTACAGAGATAGAGAGTGGTTATGGTGGTAATACTACAGAGATAGAGAGTGGTTACCTCAGTATAAACAGGCCCAGGCCCCGGTGAGAAGAACTATCAGATGTCATGTTGGCGTCGGTTCTGTGATACCGTTGGTTGAGCGACAGTTTAGGGGGATGATCAAGAGGATAAGTGGGGTCAGAAGGGAGTGGGATTATCCAGTGTTGACGAGTGGGGAGGATATGACAGTAACAGAAGGGAGTGGGATTATCCAGTGTTTACCAGTGGGGAGGATATGAAAGTAACAGAAGGATTACCCGTTGTTGACTAGTGGGGAKGATATGGCAGTAACAGAAGGGAGTGAGATTACCTGTTGTTGACGAGTGGGGAGGATATGACAGTAACAGAAGAGAGTGGGATTATCCAGTGTTGACGAGTGGGAAGGATATGACAGTAACAGAAGGGAGTGGGATTATCCAGTGTTGACGAGTGGGGAGGATATGACAGTAACAGAAGAGAGTGGGATTATCCAGTGTTGACAAGTGGGGATGATATGACAGTAACAGAAGGGAGTGGGATTATCCAGTGTTGATGATTTTATTTTATTTATTTATTTTTTATTTAACCTTTATTTAACTAGGCAAGTCAGTTAATAAGAACAAATTCTTATTTACAATGACGGTTTACCGGGGAACAGTCGGTTAACTGCCGTATTCAGGGGCAGAACAACAGATTTTTACCTTGTCAGTTTGGGGATTCGATCCAGCAACCTTTCGGTTACTGGCCCAACACTYAACACTAGGCTACCTGTCACCCCAAGTGGGTAGGATATGGCAGGAACAGGCCCATGTTTAGTCATGTTGTTTAGTGATGAGACACTGGATAAGGTATTGGTGTTGTGCAACAGAGTGTGGTAGGAGGAGAAACTACCAGGCAGCTGGAAGGAGACAGTAGTGGGACCATTCTGGAAGCCAGGGAAGGACCCAACGAGGCCAACAAGCTGTTGGCCGACAGTTTTAACTTCACATGTAAGTAAGATTATGGAATGTTTGATTACAGAGAGGCTTAATTACTTCCTGGAGAGCAAGGGGGTTAGTATCACCACATCAGAATGGGTTCAGGAAGGGGAAGGGAAACTATGGACCCAGTGCTCGATTGCGACAGGAGAGGTCAGGAAGGAAACTATGACACGCCAGGCTCTGATTTGGAAGGAGAGAGTCAGGAAGGGAAACTAATGGACCAGTGCTCTGATGGGAAGGAGAGGTCAGGAAGGGGAGGGAAACTATGACCGCAGTGCTCTGATTGGAAAGGAGAGGTCAGGAAGGGAACTATGGACCCAGTGCTCTGAATTGGAAGGAGAGGTCAGGAAGGGAAACTATGGACCCAGTGCTCTGATTGGAGGAGAGGTCAGGAAGGTAACGGGGACTATGGACCCAGTGCTCTGATTGGAAGGAGAGGTCCAGGAAGGGAACTATGGACCCAGTGCTCTGATTGGAAGTAGAGGTCAGAGGGGAACTATGGACCAAGTGCTCTGATGGATAGGAGAGGTCAGAGGGAGGAACTATTGGACCCAGTGCTCTGATTGGAAGGAAGAGGTCAGGAGGGGAATATGGAACCAGTGCTCTGATTGGAAAGGATGGTCAGGAAAGGGAAACTATGGACACGTGCTTGATTGGAAGGAGAGGTCTAGGAGTGGAAATAGGACGGGGTGTCCGAGTGGTGGGACGGATGACATGCGCGATGTAACGTTTTGGAGGGGGGTCGGGGCGGAAGCGCTGGAGGGGAGTGGTAGGGGGCCGGGGGGTGAGGGCTGATGGTGAGATGAGGGGAGGGGGAAGGAACTAATGGACCCAGCTGCTCTGATTGGAGAGAGAGGTTCAGGAAAGGGGAGACTATGGACCCAAGTGCTCTGATTTGGAAGGAGAAAGGTCAGGAAGTGAGAACTATGGGACCCAGTGCTTCGATTGGAAGGAGAGGTTCAGGAAAGGGACAATGGACCCGGCTACTGATTGGAACCGGAGATAGGTCAGGAAGGGAACTATGGACACAGTGCTCTGACTGGAATGAGGAGAGGATCAGGAGGGACAGGGGAACTATGACCCCAGTGCTCTGATGGAAGGAGAAGTCAGGAAGGGAAACTATTGGACCCAGTGCTCTGATTGGAAGGAGAGGTCAGAAGGGGAAACTATGGACCCAGTGCTGCTTGGTGGAAGGAGAGGTCAGAAGGGAAATGGCCCAGTGCCTGATTGAAGGAGAGTCGAGGAAGGGAAGACTATGGACCCAGTGCTGCTGATTGGAAGAGAGGTCAGGAAGGGGAAACTCATGGACCCAGTGCTCTGATTGGAAGGAGAGGTCAGGAAGGGAGGACTAGGACCAGTGCTCTGAATTGATAGGAGAGGTCAGGAAGGGAAGGGGAACTATTGGACCCAGTGCTCTGATTGCGAAGGAGAGGTTCAGGAAGGGGAGGGGAACTATTGACCCAGTGCTCTGATTGGAAGGAAGGTCAGGAAAGGGGAGAACTATGGACCAGTGCTCTGAGTTGGGAAGGAGAGGTCAGGAAGGGGAAAGGGAAACTATGGAGCCAGTGCCTCTGATTGGAAGGCAGAGGCTCGAGAAGGAAGGGGAACTATGGACCCAGTGGCTCTGATATGGAGGAGAGGTCAGGAAGGGGAGGGGTAACTATGGACCAGTGTCTCTGATTGGAAGGAGAAAGGGCAGAGGTGAACTATGGACCCAGTGCTCTGATTGGAAGGAGGGTCAGGAAGGAAGGGAAACTATGGAACCAGTGTCTGACTTGGAAGAGAGAGTCAGGGAAGGGAGGGAACTATTGGACCCAGTGCTCTGATTGGAAGAAGGTCAGGAAGAGGGCAAGGGAACTGGACCCAGTGCTCTGAATTGAGAGGAGAGGTCAGGAAGGGAAGGGAACTTATGGACCAGTGCTCTGTTGAGGAGAGGTCAGGAAGGGAAGGGAAAACTAGCGACCAGTTGCCTCTGCATTGGAAACGGAGAGGTCATGAAGGGACGGGGACTAATGGATCCTCAGGTGCTCTGAATTGGAAGGGAGAGTCAGGAAGGGAAGAAACTATGGACCCAGTGCTCTGATTGGAAGGTAGGAGGGAGACTATGCACGAGTGATAGGGAGAAGGGACTATGGACCCAGCTGCTCTGATTGGAAAGGAGGGTCAGGAAGGAAAGGGGACTATGGACCCAGTGTCTGATTGGAAGGAGAGGTCAGGAAAGGGGAGGAAACTATGGACCAGTGCTCGATGAGGAGAGTCAGGAAGGGAAAGGAATATGGACCCAGTGCTCTGATTGGAAGGAGAGTTCAGGAAGTGGGGAACTATGACCCAGTGCTCTGATTGGAAGGAAGTCGGAGGGGAACTATGGGAGGCTTCGACTTGGAGGAGAGTAGGGAACTGGCCAGTGCTCTGATTGGAAGGAGAGGTCAGGAAGGCGGAGGGAACTATGGATCGCCGTGCTCTGATTGGAAGGAGAGGGTCAGGAGGGAGGGGACCTATGGACTCAGTGCTCTGATGAAGAGAGGTCAGGAAGGGAGGGGAACTATGGCCCAGTGCTTGATGGAAGGAGAGGTCAGGAAGGGAGAGGAAACTATTGACCAGTCTCTGATTGGAAGAGAGGTCAGGAAGGGGAGGGAAACTATGACCCAGTGCTCTGATTGCAAGGAGAGGTCAGGAGGAGAACTATGGACCCCAGTGCTCTGATTGGAAGAGAGTAGGAGGGATATGCCAGTGTTGATTAAGGGAGAGGGAAGGAAACTATGGACCCAGTGCTCTGATTGAAGGAGAGGTCAGGTAAGGGAAGGGAGAACTATGACCCGAGTGCTCTGATTTGGAAGGAGAGTGTCAGGAAGGGAGGGGAACCTATGGACCAGTGCTCTGATTGGAAGGAGAGGTAAGGGGAAGGGGTAGAACTATTGGACCCAGTGCTCTGATTGGAAGGAGAGGTCAGGAAGGGAGGGAAACTATGGACCCAGTGCTCTGATTGGAAGGAGAGGTCAGGAAGGGAAGGGAACTATGGACCCGTGCTCTGATTGGAAGAAGAGGTCAGGAAGGGAACTATGGGACCCAAGTGCTCTGATTGGAGGAAAGGTCAGGAAGGGAAACTATGGACCCAGTGCTCTGATTGGAAGGAGAGTCAGAAGGGAAAACTATGGACCCAGTGCTCTGATTGGAAGGAGAGGTCAGGAAGGGAAGGAAACTATGGACCCAGTGCTCTGATTGGAAGGAGAGGTCAGGAAGAAGGGAAACTATGGACCCAGTGCTCTGATTGGAAGGAGAGGTAGGAAGGGAAGGGAAACTATGGGACCCAGTGCTCTGATTGGAAGGAGAGGTCAGGAGGAAATAGGACCAGTGCTCTGATTGGAAGTGAGAGTGTAGGTAAGGGAGGGAAACTATGGACCCAGTGCTCTGATTGGAAGGAGAGGTCAGGAAGGGGAGACTATGGCCAGTGCTCTGATTGGAAGGAGAGGTCAGGAAGGGAAGGGAAAACTATGGACCCAGTGTCTCTGATTGGATGGAGAGGTCAGGAAGGGAGGGGAACCTATGGACCCAGTGCTCTGATTGGAAGGAAGAGGTCAGGAAGGGGAACTATGGACGCCCAGTAGCTCTTGATTGAAGGAGAGGTCAGGAAGGGGAACTATGGACCCAGTGCTCCTGATTGGAAGGAGAGGTCAGGAAGGGAACTATGGACCCAGTGCTTCTGATTAGGAAGGAAGGTCAGGAAGGGAACTATGGACCCAGTGCTCTGATTGGAAGGAGAGGTCAGGAGGGAACTATGACCCAGTGCTCTGATTGGAAGGAGAGGTCAGGAAGGGGAACTATGGACCCAGTGCTCTGATTGGAAGAAGGTCAGGAAGGGAAACTATGGACCCAGTGTCTGATTGGAAGGAGAAGTCAGGAAGGGAACTATGGACCCAGTGCTCTGATTGGAAGGAGAGGTCAGGAAGGGGAACATGGACCCAGTGCTCTGATTGGAAGGAGAGGTCAGCAAGGGAACTATGGGACCCAGTGCTCTGATTGGAACGGAGAGGTCAGGAAGGCTGGAGACTGTTGTAGCTGTATTTTTTGATGGGAGAAAGCGTACGATGTGGAAGGAGAGGTTGTTAATCAAGCTCGATTTTAAGGGTTAGGAGAGAAGAACGTACCACTGGATTAAAGGACTTCCTGTTTGGAAGGTCTGTCCAGGGTGAGGGTGGGAAAGTCTCTATCAGGCAGCTTCCTGGTTGGATTTAGACGGTACACGCCACAGGGAAGTCTCTTCTCCTGGCAGCTTTCCTTGGTGGATAACGGTACACCACAGGGGAATCTCTCTATCAGGCAGCTTCCTGGTGATAACGGCTACACCCAGGGGAAGTTCTATCAGGCAGCTTCCTGGTGAATAACGGTACACCGCAGGGGAAGTCTCTATCAGCAGCTTCCTGGGAATAACGTAACTCGCAGGGGAAAGTCCTATCAGCGCTTCCTGAGTGGACAACGGTACACCAAGGTGAAGTCTCTATCAGGCAGCTGTCCTGGTGGACAACGTACACCAACAGGGGAAGTCTCTATCAGGCAGCTTCCTGGAGGATGACGGTACAACCGCAGGGGAAGTCTCTATCGAGCAGCTACCTGGCGGATGATGGTACACCACAGGGGAAGTCTCTATCAGGCAGCTTCTGGTGGATCAAGTTCACACCACAGGGGAGCCTGATTAGTACTCTGTTGTTTTAAATCGTGATGAATGAATGTTCATTTAAGTACAGCCAGATATTGGGAAGTCATTATTTGCAGATGGTGGTGCCCTAATGGAAGAAGGGAAGAATGTGCCATACATAGTCAGGAAGGTACAAGGAAGCAACTGATGGAGTTAGAGCGGTGGGGATTCAGGTTCTCTGTGGAAGAAAACTCAGTTCTTTACCAGGAGGAAGGTGGGAGGTATGCTTGAGGTTATATGGGAGAAACTTGGGTTAAACGCCTGATAATGGACAGTGATGGTGCAGAGATGTCAAAAGCCTGATATGGACAGTGATGGTGTAAGGAGATGGTTAAAGCTGATATGGACAGTGATGGGTGTAGAGATGGCTGTTAAAAGTCTGATATGGACCGTGATGGTGTAGAGATGGCAGTTAAAAGCCTGATAGTGGACACTGATGGTGTAGAGATGAGCTGGTAAAGTCTGATATGGACAGTGATTGTGAAAGGAGAATGGGGTTAAAAGCCTGATGTGGCAGTGAATGGTGTAGAAAGGGGGATGGCCAGGTTAAACCTGATGTAGAAACAGTGATGGTGTAGAGATAGGCTGCTAAGTCTGATTGTTGGACTAGTATGGTGTAGAGATGGCTGGCTGAAGTCTGATGTTGGACAGTGATGGTGTAGAAGATGGCTGGGTATAACAGCCTGATGTGGACATGGATGGTGTAAGGATGGCTGGGTTAAAGCGCTGCATGTGGACAGTGATGGTGTAGGAGATGGCAGGCTAAAAAGCCTGATATGGACCGAGTGTATGAGTGTATAAGGATGGCTGCTGTAAAAGCGCTGATGTGGATCAGTGATGGTGTAGAGAGCATGGCTGAAAGTTTGCATGTGGAATCAGTGATGGTTAGAGATGGCTGGCTAAAGTCTTGATGTGGACAGTGATGGTGTAGAGATGGCTGGTTAAAGCTGATGTGGACAGTGATAGGTGTAGAGATGGCTGGTTAAAGAGCGCTGATGTGGACGTCTATGGTGTTAGAGATGGCAGGCTAATGCCTGATATGGACAGTGATGGTGTAGAGATGGCTGGCTTAAAGTCTGATGTGGACAGTGAAGGTGTAGAGATGCTATGGCTAAAGTTCTGAATGTGGACATGAATGGTGTAGAGATGGCTGGTTAAAAGCCTGATATGACACAGGTGTAAGTGGCTGGCCTAAGCTGAGTAGTGATGCGTTCGTGGACGTAAAGCCTGAGGATACTCGTCTGGGAAGCTGGCTGGAAAGCTAATCAGGGGACCAGTTGATGGTGTAGAGATGGCGCTTAAAAGCCTGATATGGACAGTGATGGGTAGAGGGATGGTGGTTAAAAGCCTGATATGGAACTATGATGGTGTAGAGATGGCGGCGTAAAAGCCTATGTGCGACCGTGATGGTGTAGAGGTGGCTAAGCTATTGACAGAAGGTGACGCTGGTAATGAATGTGACAGTGAATGGTGTAGAGATGGCTCTAAAAGCCTGATTTGGACAGTGATGGTGTATGAGATGGCAGTGGAAATAGCCTGATGTGATGGACTCAGTGAAGGTTAGAGTGGCTGGCTAAAGCTGATGTGGACAGTGAAGGTGTAGAGATGTGGCTCAAGTCTGATGTGGACAGTGATGGTGTAAGAGATGGCAGGTTAAAAGCCTGATTGAAAGTGAGGTGTAGAGATGGTGCTAAAGTCTGATGTGACAGTGAGAAGGTGCAGAGATGGTAGCTTAAAAGTCGTGGATTGGGACAGGTGATGGTGTAGAGAGGCTCGAGTTAAAGAAGCCTGATGTGAAGCAGTGATGGTGAGAGATGGGACTGGCTAAAGTCTGATGTGGAATGAAGGGTGCAGAGATGCTTGGTTAAAAGCCTGAATGTGGACAGTGATGGTGAAGAGATTGGCTGGCTAAGTCTGATGTGGACTAGGGAAGGCTGAGAAAAGATGGTTAAAGGCTAAAGTTGATGTGGACAGTTGAAGTGTAGAGAGGCTGGCTAAAAGCCTGATATGGACAGTGATGGTGTAGAGATGCAGGCTAAAAAGCCTGATATGGACAGTGATGGTGTAGGATGGCTGGCTAAGAGTCTGATGTGGTACAGTGATTGGTGCAGAGAATGGCTGGCCTAAAGTCTGATGTGGACAGTGATTGGTGTAGAGATGGCCAGGCTAAAAAGCCTGATAGGACAGTGAAGGGTAGAGAGGCAGGACTAAAGTCTGATGTGACACGTGAAAGGTGCAGAGATGGTGGCAAACGTCTGATCGTGTGGACAGTGATGGTGTAGAGATGCTGGACTAAAAGCCTGATATTGGGATCTATGTGATTGGTGTATGAGATGGCAGGCTAAAAGCCTGAATGGACCAGTGATTGGTGTAGAGATGGCTGGCTAAGAGTCTGATGTGGACAATGAGGTGCAGAGATGGGTGGCTAAAGTCTGATTGTGGACAGTGATGGTGCAGAGATGGCTGCTAAAGACTGATGTGGACATGATGGTGTAGAGGATATGGCTGGCTAAAAGCTCTGATATGGACAGTGATGGTGTAGAGATGGCTGGAAAGCCTGATATGGACAATGTGGAGGTGTAGAGATGGCTGGCTAAAAGTCCTGAATATGGACAGTGGAATGGTGAAGAGATTGGCCTGGCTTAAAAAAGCCTGATATGGACAGTGAATGTAGAGATGGCTGGCTAAAAGAGCCTGATATGGATCAGTTGATGGTGAAGGATGGATGCTAAAAGCCTGATAGTGGACATGAATGGTGGAGAATGGCTGGCTAAAGCCTGATGTGACAAGTGATGATGTAGAGATGGCTGGAG
>NW_019946161.1:31241-34113 GCF_002910315.2 Salvelinus sp. IW2-2015
GGGAACTATGGACCCAGTGCTCTGATTGGAAGGAGAGGTCAGGAAGGGGAACTATGGACCCAGTGCTCTGATTGGAAGGAGAGGTCAGGAAGGGAACTATGGACCCAGTGCTCTGATTGGAAGGAGAGGTCAGGAAGGGAAACTATGGACCCAGTGCTCTGATTGGAAGGAGAGGTCAGGAAGGGAAACTATGGACCCAGTGCTCTGATTGGAAGGAGAGGTCAGGAAGGGAACTATGGACCCAGTGCTCTGATTGGAAGGAGAGGTCAGGAAGGGGAACTATGGACCCAGTGCTCTGATTGGAAGGAGAGGTCAGGAAGGAAGGGAAACTAATGGACCCGTGCTCTGATTGGAAGGAGAGGCGTCAGAGGGAAGGGGACTATGGACCCAGTGCTCTGATTGGAAGGAGAGGTCAGGAAGGGGAGGGGAACTATGGACCCAGTGCTCTGATTGGAAGGAGAGGTCAGGACAGGAGAGGAAACTATGACCCAGTGCTCTGATTGGAAGAGAGGTCAGGAAGGGAGGGAAACTATGGACCCGTGCTCTGATTGGAAGGAGAGGTCAGGAAGGGGGAACTATGGACCAGTGCTCTGATTGGAAGGAGAGGTTCAGGAAGGGAAGGGAAACCTATGACCCAGTGCTCTGATGAAGGAGAGGTCAGGAAGGGAAGGGAACTATGACCCAGTGCTTCTGATTGGAAGGAGAGGTCAGGAAGGAGGAGGGGAACTATGGACCCAGTGCTACTGATTGGAAGGAGAGGTCAAGGGGAAGGGGTAGGAAACTATGGACCCAGTGCTCTGATTGGAAGGAGAGGTCAGGAAGGGAAGGAAACTATGGACCCAGTGCTCTGATTGGAAGGAGAGGTCAGGAAGGGAAGGGAACTATGGACCCAGTGCTCTGATTGGAAGGAGAGGTCAGGAAGGGAACTATGGACCCAGTGCTCTGATTGGAAGGAGAGGTCAGGAAGGGAAAACTATGGACCCAGTGCTCTGATTGGAAGGAGAGTCAGGAAGGGAACACTATGGACCCAGTGCTCTGATTGGAAGGAGAGGTCAGGAAGGGAAGGGAAACTATGGACCCAGTGCTCTGATTGGAAGGAGAGGTCAGGAAGGGAAGGGAAACTATGGACCCAGTGCTCTGATTGGAAGGAGAGGTCAGGAAGGGAAGGAACTATGGACCCAGTGCTCTGATTGGAAGGAGAGGTCAGGAGGAAATCTAGGACCAGTGCTCTGATTGGAAGGAGAGTGTAGGTAAGGGAAGGAAACTATGGACCCAGTGCTCTGATTGGAAGGAGAAGGTCAGGAAGGGGAACTATGGCCCAGTGCTCTGATTGGAAGGAGAGGTCAGGAAGGGAAGGGAAACTATGGACCCAGTGTCTCTGATTAGGAGGAGAGGTCAGGAAGGGCGAGGGGAACCTATGGACCCAGTGCTCTGATTGGAAGGAAGAGGTCAGGAAGGGAAACTATGGACCCAGTGCTCTGATTGGAAGGAGAGGTCAGGAAGGGAACTATGGACCCAGTGCTCTGATTGAAGGAGAGGTCAGGAAGGGAACTATGGACCCAGTGCTCTGATTGGAAGGAGAGGTCAGGAAGCGGGAACTATGGACCCAGTGCTCTGATTGGAAGGAGAGGTCAGGAAGGGGAACTATGGACCCAGTTCTCTGATTGGAAGGAGAGGTCAGGAAGGAGAAACTATGGACCCAGTGCTCTGATTGGAAGGAAGAGTCAGGAAGGGAACTATGGACCCAGTGCTCTGATTGGAAGGAGAGAGTCAGGAAGGGAACTATGGACCCAGTGCTCTGATTGGAAGGAGAGGTCAGGAAAGGGGAACTATGGACCCAGTGCTCTGATTGGAAGGAGAGGTCAGGAAGGGAACTATGGACCCACAGTGCTCCTGATGAACGGAGAGGTCAGGAAGGCTGGAGACTGTTGTAGCTGTATTTTTTGATGTGGAGAAAGCGTACGATGTGGAAGGAGAGGTTGTTAATCAAGCTCGATATTAAGGGTTAGGAGGAAGAACGTACCACTGGATAAAGGACTTCCTGTTTGGAAGGTCTGTCCAGGTGAGGGTGGGAAAGTCTCTATCAGGCAGCTTCCTGGTGGATAACGGTACACCACAGGGGAAGTCTCTCTCCGGCAGCTTCCTGGTGGATAACGGTACACCACAGGGGAAGTCTCTATCAGGCAGCTTCCTGGTGGATAACGGTACACCACAGGGGAAGTCTCTATCAGGCAGCTTCCTGGTGGATAACGGTACACCGCAGGGGAAGTCTCTATCAGGCAGCTTCCTGGTGGATAACGGTACACCGCAGGGGAAGTCTCTATCAGGCAGCTTCCTGGTGGACAACGGTACACCACAGGTGAAGTCTCTATCAGGCAGCTTCCTGGTGGACAACGGTACACCACAGGGGAAGTCTCTATCAGGCAGCTTCCTGGTGGATGACGGTACACCGCAGGGGAAGTCTCTATCAGGCAGCTACCTGGTGGATGATGGTACACCACAGGGGAAGTCTCTATCAGGCAGCTTCCTGGTGGACAACGGTACACCACAGGGGAGCCTGATTAGTACTCTGTTGTTTTAAATCGTGATGAATGATGTTCATTTAAGTACAGCCAGATATTGGGAAGTCATTATTTGCAGATGGTGGTGCCTTATGGAAGAAGGGAAGAAATGTGCCATACATAGTCAGGAAGGTACAGGAAGCAACTGATGAGTTAGAGCGGTGGGGATTCAGGTTCTCTGTGGAGAAAACTCAGTTCTTTACCAGGAGGAAGGTGGGAGGTATGCTTGAGGTTATATGGGAGAAACTTGGGTTAAAAGCCTGATATGGACAGTGATGGTGAGAAAGAGAGATTTAAGCCATCTCTGCACG
>NW_019946162.1:0-17362 GCF_002910315.2 Salvelinus sp. IW2-2015
CCCCCCTGGTTATAGGTGACCCAGACCTCTCTTCTGTAATCCTCCTGGTTATAGGTGACCCAGACCTCTCTCTGTAATCCTCCGTTATAGGTGACCCAGACCTCTCTCTGTAATCCTCCTGGCTATAGGTGACCCAGACCTCTCTCTGTAATCCTCCTGGTTATAGGTGACCCAGGACCTCTCTCTGTAATCCTCCTGGTTATAGGTGGACCCAGACCTCTCTCTGTGAATCCTCCTGGGTTATAGTGGACCCAGACCTCTCTCTGTAATCCTCCTGGCTATGAGGTGACCCCAGACCTCTCTCTGTAATCCTCCTGCATATAGGTGACCCAGACCTCTCTCTGTTAATCCTCCTGGTTATAGGTGACCCAGACCTCTCTCTGTAATCCTCCTGGTTATAGGTGACCCAGACCTCCTCTTGTAATTCCTCCTGGTTATAGATGACCCAGACCTCTCCTGTAATCTCCATGAGTTATAGGATGACCCAGACCTCCTCTCTGTAATCCTCCTGCGTATATAAGGTGACCCAGACCTACTCTCTGTAATCCTCCTGGTTAATAGGTTACCCAGACCTCTCTCTGTAATCCTTCCTGGTTATTAGGTGGACCCAGACCTCTCTCTGTAATCCTCCTGGTTTATAGGTGACCCAGACCTTTTTTTTTCCTCCTCTGAATCCGGCCTGGTTATAGGGGACCCAGACCTCTCTCTGCTACATCCCCTGGTTATAGGTGACCCAGACCTCTCTCTGTAATCCCCCTGTTATAGGTGACCCAGACCTCTCTCGTGCTAATCCCCCTGGTTATAGGTGACCCAGACCTCTCTATGTAAGCCTCCTGGTTATAGGTGATCCCAGACCTCTCTCTGTAATTCCCCTGGTTATAGGTGACCCAGACCTCTCTCTGTAATCCCCCTGGTTATAGGTGACCCAGACCTCTCTCTTTAAATCCTCCTGGTTATAGGTGACCCAGACTCTCTCTGTAATCCTCCTGGTTATAGGTGAACCCAGACCTCTCTCTGTAATCCCCTGGTTATAGTACCCGACCTCTCTTTGTAATCCCCCTGGTTATTAGGTGACCCAAGA
This sequence comes from Salvelinus sp. IW2-2015, assembly GCF_002910315.2. Taxonomy (NCBI): domain Eukaryota; kingdom Metazoa; phylum Chordata; class Actinopteri; order Salmoniformes; family Salmonidae; genus Salvelinus; species Salvelinus sp. IW2-2015. The sequence continues at coordinate 1,082 of NW_019946162.1, forward strand.
CCTCTCTCTGTAATCCCCCTGGTTTATAGGTGACCCAGACCTCTCTCTGTAATCCTCCTGGTTTAATAGGTGACCAGACCTCTCTCTGTAATCCTCCTGCGTTATAGGTGACCCAGGACCTTCCTCTGTAATCCTCCTGGCTATTAGTTGACCCAGACCTCTCTCTGTTAATCCTCCTGGTTATAGGTGACCCAGACTCTCTCTGTAATCCTCCTGGTTATAGGTGACCCAGACCTCTCTCTGTAATCCTCCTGCGTTATAGGTGAACCCAGACCTCTCTCTGTAATTCCTCCTGGGCTATAGGTGACCCAGACCTCTCATCTGTAATCCTCCTGGCTGATAGGTGACCCAGACCTCTCTCTGTTAATCCTCCTGGTTAGTAGGTGAAAACCCAGACCTCTCTCTGTAATCCTCCTGGTTATAGGTGACCCAGACCTCTCTTCCTGTATCCTCCTGGTTATAGATGACCCAGACCTCTCTCTTAATCCTCCTGGTTATAGGTGACCCAGACCTCTCTCGTTAATCCATCCTGGTTATAGGTGACCCAGACCTCTCTCTGTAATCCTCCTGGTTTATAGGTGACCAACCTCTCTCTGTTAATCCCCCTGGGTTATAGGGTGACCCAGACCTCTCTTCTGTAATCCTCCTGGTTATTAGTGACCCAGACCTCCTCTGTATCCGCCTGGTTATAGGTGACCCAGACCTCTCTCTGTAATCCCCCTGGTTATTAGGTGACCAGACCCTCTCTCTGTAATTCCCCCCTGGTTATTAGGTGACCCAGGACCTCTCTCTTTTAATCCCCCTGGTTATAGGTGACCCAGACCTCTCTATGTAATCCTTCTTGGTTATAGGTGGACCCAGACCTCTCTCTGTAATCCTCCTGGTTATAAGGTGACCAGACCTCTCCTGTAAGCCCCCTGGTTATAGGGACCCAGACCTCTCTTCTGTATTCCTGGTTATAGGTGACCCAGACCTCCGCTGTAATCCTCCTGGTTATAGGTGACCCAAGATCTACTCTCTGTAATCCCCCTGGTTATAGGTGACCCAGACTCTCTCTGTAATCCTCCTGGTTATAGGTGACCGCAGACCTCTCTCTCTAATCCTCCTGGTTATAGGTGACCAAGACCTCTCTCTTGTAATCCTAATCTGTACCATCCCTGTTATAGGGTGACCCAGACCTCCCTCTGTAATCCTAAATCTGTACCATCCTCTGGTCTATAGGTGACCCAGACATTCTCTCTGTAATCCTCCTGGCTATAGGTGACCCAGACCTCCCTCTGTAATCCTAATCTGTACCATCCCTGCATAGGTGACCCAAGATCCTCTTCTCTGTTAATCCTCCTGGTTAATAGGTGGACCCAGACCTCCTCTGCTGATAAACCCAGCACCTTCTCCTCTCGGACCGTACCCCTCCCACTCCACGAGATTACTGAAGGCCCCCTTTGCCCGACGCCTCGAATCCAGTATGGGCAGTGCTATGAGCCTTTACACTGGGCGCACACCCGAGCAGGAGGAAACATAAAACTCACGTCCTTAGCCAAGGTAGGCCACCAGACCTCCCGCTCAAACAGCGCAACTGTCCGACCGATCCAGGATGACCAGAGGAGCGGTGACGTGTGGGCCCAATAAATCAACCGGTCACGGACAGCATACGGGACGTGACAGATGCTTGCCGGGACACTGATGAAGCGGGCTCTGCACGCTTAACGCCTGCTCAATGTCCGCTGCCAGCTCCCACCTACCGGCGCCACCAGGCAAGGAGGACGGGAGTATGGGAGTGGGAATCCATGGGCCGTTCCTCTGTGTCATACAGCCGGGACAGTGCGGGCCTGCCTTCACGTTCTGGGAGCCCTGAACACAAAACGGCTGAAAAACATGGCCCATCTTGCCTGGCGAGGGTAGAGTCTCCTTGCTGCTCGGATGTTCTCCAGATTGTTGGTGGTCAGTCCAGTGATGAGAGGGGTTTAGCCCCCTCAAGCCAATTTCTCCACGCCTCAGAGCCTTTACGACAAGCCAACAGCTCCCGGTCCCCACGCATAGTTTCACTCTGCTGGGCTGCAGCTTCTTCGAGAAGAAGGGCACAAGGGGTGGAAGCTTCGGTGGGTACCCGAGCCGCTGAGAGAGCACGGCTCCTATCCCAGCCTCGGACGCATCCACCTCCACCTATGAACGCCAAGAGGGATCCTATGGGCCAGCACGGGAGCCGAAGGTAAACAGAGCCCTCAGATACTTGATGTTAGCGTTGAGTGACCAAAAGCCCTCAGCCGACCACTGCAAACTCACCGGGCCCCCCTTCAGCAGTGAGTAATGGTAGCCGCTACCTTGACCAAAACCCCGGATTAACTTCCGGTAGCTAATGGGCAACCCAAGAAACCGCTGGCACCTCCTTTCCGTGGTGGGAGTCGGCAATACCCACGGCTACAAATGCGGTCACTCTTCCATCTCCACCCCGAGGTGGAAATGCGGTAACCCTTAGGAAGGAGACGGATGCTGGAAAAGAACAGGCACTTCTTCAGCCTTGACGTACAGGTCATGTTCCAACAATCGTCCAAGGCCCCCTGCGCCCAGGACACATGCATCGGCGCGGTTAGGGAGGTATATCAAAGAATTGTCATTTAATATACACCACTACACCGTGCAGGTCCCTAAAATCTCGTCCCACAAAGTCTTGGAAGAACTGATGGGAGCATTCATCAAACCCGTACGGCATGACTAAGTACTCATAATGCCCTTGAGGTGGGACTTAACGGCGTCTTCCACTCGTCTCCCCCCCGGATAGCACCAGGTTGTAAGCGCTCTGAGATCTGTTGGTGAATTAAGCCGCCCCTGTGAATTGACCTCAATCCGTGTGGCGAATGACGAGGTAGCGGGTACTGTACCTCACCATAGCAATACACGGGCGCAAGACCTCCCTCCTCTGCACAAAAAATAAACTCGAGTGAGCACGGTGAATAGAGGGCCGAATGTTACCCCTGACACAGGGATCAGAGACATATGTCTTCAAGCACCATCTCCGCTTGTGACAGAGGATACACGTGACTTCCTGGGAAGTGCGGCTCTACAGGGATTTATCGGCACAATCCCCCCGTCGATGGGTGGTAATGAGTCGCCTTACAAGGAAGGCGAGAGCCAAATCGGCATATCGGGAGAGAATGCGCACGGTGGAGACCTGGTCTGGACTTTCCACCGTTGGGTGCACCAACGGAAACCCCAAACACCTCCCTGTGCACTCTCGCGACCACCCCGTGAGAGCCCTCCGTTGCCAAGAAAAAACAGTGGGGTTCATGACAAAGCAAACCCAGGGTAGGCCTAGCACCAAGGGAAACGCAGGGGAGAGTCAATGAGGAAGAGACTAATCTTCTCCTTTGTGATCCCCCTGCTCACCATGTCCAGGAGGAGCGGTGCCTCCCTAATTTTCAACCCTGACCCTAATGTCGAGACTGTCTAAGGCGTGAACGGGGAGGCCACAGCCACGGGAACAATTGGGGAATCCTAAACTATGGGCGAAATTCCCAGCCGCGCCTGAATCGACGACGCCTTATGCTGGGAAGCCAGGGGAGAACTCAGGAAAGTGACATACAAAAACATTATGTGCAACAGAGGGCTCTGGGTGAGAATGGTATGCCAGTAGTAATGTCACGGTGGATAGAGGACCCAGTTTAACATATCGGTAAGGTATAAAAACCATTCATTTTATTTCATGTCGGTGTATGTTGTGTGATGTAGGGTGTGTTTGCGTGCATGTATGTGTTTGGGTTGGTGCTTGTTTAACCGTAGCCCGGTATGCCATCTTGTTCCAGAGCAGGCTATACTGTAGGTCGTCTGTAGGGCGCCCGAGTAGCGCCAAGCAGTCTAAATTAACTCCATTCTCAGTGCTAGAGGCGTTCACTACAGACCCCGGTTCCATTCCAGGGCTGTATCAAACCGGCCCGTGATTGGGAGTCCCCAATAGGGTGACACACAATTGGCCCAGCGCTGTCAGAGTTAGGTGTTTGGCCGGGGTAGGCCGTTCATTCTAAATAAGAAATTTTCTTAACTGCTTTGGCCTAGGATTAAATAAAATAGAAATAATCCTAACTTGTCCGCTGAGTTATGGGACCCAGAGCTCTCTCTGTAATCCTAATCTGTAAAACCATCCCTGGCTATAGGTGACCCAGAGCTCTCTCTGTAATTCCTAATTTTGTAACCATCCCTGGCTATAGGTGACCCCAGAGCTCTCTCTGTAATCCTTAATCTGTAACCATCCCCGGCTATAGGTGACCCAGACCTCCCTCTGTAATCCTAATCTGTAACCATTCCTGTTATAGGTGACCCAGACCTCTCTCTGTAATCCTAATCTGTAACACCCTGGCTATAGGTGACCCAGACCTCTCTCTGTAATCCATAATCTGAACATGCCCTGGCTATAGAGTGACCCAGACCTCTCTCTGTCATCCTAATCTGTACCATCCCTGGTATAGGATGACCCAGACCTCTCTCTGTAATCTAATCTGTAACCATCCCTGGTATAGGCTGACCCAGACCTCCCTCTAATCCCTAAATCGTGTACCATCCCTGGTTATTAGGTGACCCAGACCCCCTCTGTAATTCCTAATCTGTACCATCCCTGGTTATTAGGTGGACCCAGACTCTCTCTGTAATCCTCCTGGCCTAAGGTGACCCAGACCTCTCCTGTAATCCTCCTGGTTATAAAGGTGACCCAGAACCTCTCTCTGTAATCCTCCTGGTTATAGGTGACCCATACCCTCTCTCTGTAATCCTAATCTGTAACCATCCCTGGTATAAAAGGTGACCCAGACCTCTCTCTGTAATTCCTAATTCTGTAACCATCCTGGTTATAAAGGTCACCCAGACCCTCCCTCTGTAATCCTAATCTGTACCATTCCCTGCATTATTAGGTGACCCAGACCTCCCTCTGTAATCCCTAATCTGTACCATCCCTGATTATAGTGACCCAGACCCTCCTCTGTAATCCTTAATTCTGTACCATCCCTGGTGATAGTGACGCAGACCTCTCTCTGTAATTCCTCCTGGCTATAGGTGACCCAGACCTCTCTCGTAATTTCCTCCTGGTTATAGGTGAACCCAGACCTTCCCTCTGTAATCCTAATCTGTACCATCCTGGTTATAGGTGACCCAACCTCCCTTCTGTATCCTTCCTAATCATGACCATCCCTGGTTAAGGTGGACCCAGACCTCCCTCTGTATACCTAATCTGCCTACCATCCCTGGTTATAGGTGACCCAAGACCTCCCGCGTAATCCTAATCTGTACCATCCCTTGGTTATAGGTGACTCCAGACCTCCCTCTGTATCCTAATCATGTAACCATCCCTGGCTATAGGTTGACCCAGACCTCCCTCTGTAATCCTAATCTGTACCATTCCCTGGTTATAGGTGACCAGACCTCCCTACGTAATCCTAATCTGTACCATCCCTGGTTATAAGGTGGACCCAGACCTCCCTCTGTAATCCTAATCTGTACCATCCCTGGCTAAGGTGACCCAGACCTCCTCTGTTAATCCTAATCGTACCATCCCTGGTATAGGTGACCCAGACCTCTCTCTGGATCCTCCTCCCATGAGCTATAGGTGACCCAGGAACCTCGCTCTGTAATCCTCCTGAGTTATAGGTGACCCAGCACCTCTCTATGTAATCCTTTCCTGGTTATAGGTGACCCAGACCTCTCTCTGTAATCCTCCTGGTTATAGGTGACCCAAGACCTCTCTCTGTAATCCTCACTGGTTATAGGTGACCCAGACCTCTCTCTGTAATCCTCCTGGTATAGGTGACCATCCCAGACCTTCTTCTTGTATCCTCCTGGCTATAGGTGACCCAGACCTCTCTACTGTAATCCGTCCTGGCTATAGGTGACCCATCACCTCTCCTCTTAATCCTCCTGGTTATAGGTGACCCCAGACCTCTCTCTGTAATCCTCCTGGTTATAGGTGACCCAGACCTACTCTCTGTAATCCCCCTGGTTATTTAGGTTGAAACCCAGACCTGCTCTCTGTAATCCTCCTGTTTAATAGGTGACCCAGACCTCTCTCTGTAATCCTTCCTTGGTTATAGGTTGACCCAGACCTCTCTCTGTAAAAATCCCCTGGTATTAGGTGACCCAGACCTCTCTCTGTAATCCCCCTGGTTAAGGTGACCCAGACCTCTGCTCTGAATCCCCTGGATTATAGGTGACCCAGACCTCTCTCTGTAATCCTCCTGGTTATAGGTACCCAGACCTCCTTCTGTAATCCTCCTGTTATAGGTGACCCACACCTCTCTCATTTAATCCTCCTGGCTATAGGGACCAGACCTCTCTCTGCTAATCCTCCTTGGTTATTAGGTGACCCGACCTCTCTCTGTAATCCTCCTGGTTATAGGTTACCCAGACCTCCTCTTGTAATCCTTCCTGGTATATAGGTGACCCAGGACCTCCTTCTCTGTAATCCTCCGCTATAGGTGACCCAGACCTCTCTCTGGCTAATCCTCCTGGTTATAGGTGAACCCAGACCTCTCTTATAATCCTCCTGGTTATAGGGACCCCAGACCTCTCTCTTGTAATCCTCCTGTTTATAGATGACCCAGGAACCTCTCTCTGTAATCCTCCTGGTGTATAAAGGTGACCCAGACCTCTCTCTGTAATCCTCCTGGTTATAGGTGACCCAGACCTTCTCTGTAATCCTCCTGGTTATAGGTGACCCAGACCTCTCTCTGTAATCAACTTCCTGGTTATAGGTGACCCAGACCTCTCTCTTTAAATCCTCTCGTATAGGTGACCCAGACCTTCTCTGTAATCCCACCTGGTTATAGGTGACCCATGACCTCCTCTCTGTAATCCCCTGGTTATAGGTGACCCAAGACCTCTCTCTGTAATCCCCCTGCGTTATGGTGACCCAGACCTCTCTATGTAATCCTTCCTGGTTATAGGTGACCCAGACCTCTCTCTGTAATTCCTCCTGTTATAGGTTGACCCAGACCTCTCTCTGTAATTCCCCCTGGTTATAGTTGACCCAGACCTCTCTCTTGTAATCCTCCTGGTAATAGGTGACCAAGACCTCTCTCTGTAATCCTCCTGGTTATAGGTGACCCAGACCTCTCTCTGTAATCCCCCTGGTTATTAGGGTGACCAGACCTTCTCTCTGTAATCCCCCTGCGTTATACGGTGACCCAGACCTCTCTCCTGTAATCCCCCTGGTTTATATGTGACCCAGAACCTCTCTCGCTAATCCTCCTGGTTATAGGCTGACCCAGACCCTCTCTCTGTAAAATCCTCCTGGTTATAGGATGACCCAGACCTCTCTTCTTGTAATCCTCCTGGCTATAGGTGGGACCCAGACCTCTCTCTGTAATCCTCCTGCGTTATAGGTGCCCAGACCTCTCTCTGTAATCTCCTGGTTATAGGTGACCCAGACCTCTTCTGCTAATCCTTCCTGTTATAGGCTGACCCAGACCTCTCTCTGTAATCCTCCTGGCTAGTGAGGTGACCCAGGACCTCTCTCTGATAATCTCCTGGCTATAGGTGACCCAGACCTTCTCTCTGCTAATCCTCCTGGGTTATAGGTGACCCAGACCTCTCTCTGTAATTCCTCCTGGTTATAGTGACCCAGACCTTCTCTCTGCTAATCCTCCTGGTTATAGAATGACCCAGACCTCTCTTCTGTAATCCTCCTGTTATAGGTGACCCAGACCTCTTCTCTGTAATCCTCCTGGTTATAGGTTGACCCAGACCTCTCTCTGTAATCCCTCCTGGTTATAGGGTGACCCAGGACCCTCTCTCTGTAATCCCCTGGTTATGAGGTGACCCAGAACCTCTCTCTGTAATCCTCCTGGTTATAGGTGACCCAGACCTCTCTCGTGTTAATCCTCCTGGTTATAGGTGGGACCCAGACCTCTCTCTGTAATCCCCCTGTTATAGGTGACCCAGACCTCCTCTGTAATCCCCCTGTTATAGGTGACCAGACCTCTTCCTGTTTAATCCCCCTGGTTATAGGTGACCCAGACCTCTCTATGTTATCCTCCTGGTTTATAGGTGACCCCAGACCTCTCTCTGTAATCCTCCTGGTTATAGGTACCCAGACCTCTCTCTGTAATCCCCCCTGTTATAGGTGACCCAGACCTCTCTCTGTAATCCTCCTGGTCTAGTTAGGTGACCCAGACCTCTCTCTGTAATCCTCCTGTTATTAGGTGACCCAGATCTCTCTCTTGTAATCCCCCTGCGTTTATAGGTGACCCAGGAACCTCTCTCTGTATCTCCTGGTTATAGGTGACCCAGACCTCTCTCGGTAATCCTCCTGGTTATAGGTGGACCCAGACCTCTTCTCTGTAATCCTAATCTGTACCATAACCCTGAGTTATAGGTGACCCAGACCTCCCTCTGTAATCCTAAATCTTACCATTCCCTGGGTTTATAGGTGACCCAGACCTCTCTCTGTAATCCTCCTGGCTATACGGTGACCCAGACCTCCCTCATTGGTAATCCATAAATTGTACCATCCCTGTATAGGTGACCCAACCTCTTCTCTGTAATCCTCCTGGTTATAGCGTGAACCCAGACCTCTCTCTGTAATTCCTAATCTGTTACCATCCCTGGCTATAGGTGACCCAGACCTCTCTCTGTAAGCCTCCTGAGTTATAGGTGATCCCAGACCTCCCTCTGTATCCTATCTGGTACCATCCCTGGTTATAAGGGACCCGACTTCCCTCTGTATCCAATCTGTAACCATTCCCTGGCTATAGTTGACCCAGACCTCCCTTGTAATCCTAATCTGTACCATCCCTGGCTTATAGTACCCAGACCTTCCCTCTGTAATCCTAATCTGTACCATCCCTGGTTATAGGTGACCCAGACCTCTCTCTGTAATCCTCCTTGGTTATAGGTGACCCAGACCATCTCTCTTGTAATCCTCCTGTTATAGGTGCAACCCAGACCTCTCTTTCTGTAATCCCCCTGGCTATAGGTGACCCAGACGCTCTCTCCGCTCCTACATCGGCGTTGGCTTCTCAGGACACGGTGCTCTGCAATGACAGCATAAGGAACAACATCCGCTACGGACGCAAGCGCTTGACACTCACGCGTTCTCGCTAGCGACCAGGAGGTGGGAGGGAGGCTGCCCCTCGCTGCGGACATTACACTATCAAATTCCTGTCGCTGGCCCGAGGTGAGAAGAGGATGATGAAGAAGAGAGGATTGATGAGGAGGATGATTGTGTGTTGTCTCCACAAGGGTATGAGACCCAGGTTGGGAGAGAGGGGTTCTGAAGCTGATGGTTGAGGAGAGGAAACAGAGAGTAGCCATCGCTCGTACCATTCCTGAAAGACCCTCGTATTAGACTGCTGGATGAGGCAGAGATAGGGATCGGGAAGAGGGCTGGTGGGTCGGGGGGGGATCGGGATGAGGGGCTGGTGGGGAGGGGGATCGGGAAGAGGCTGGGGGCGTGGGGATTGGGAAGAGGCTGGTGCGGTCGGGGGGATCGGTGATGAGGGCTGGATGCGGCGGGGGGGATCGGGAAGAGGCTGGCGGGGCGGGGGGATCGGGAAGAGGGCTGGTGGGGCGGGGCGGGATCGCGAAGAGGGCTTGGGAGGCGGGGGGGGGATCGGGAGAGGCGCTGGTGGGTCGGGGGGATCGGGATGAGGCTGGTGGGGGGGGGGGGGGATCGGGAAGAGGGCTGGTGGGGCCGGGGGGATCGGGCATGAGGGCTGGCGGGGGGTTGGCGAAGAGGGCTGGTGGGGCGGGGGGATCGGAGATGAGGGCTGGTGGGGGGGGGGGGGGGGATCGGAAGAGGGCTGGTGGGCGGCGGGGGATCGGGGAAGAGGGCTGGTGGGGCGGGGGGGTCGGGAAGAGGGGCTGGTGGGGCGGGGGGATCGGAAAGAGGGCTGGTGGGGCAGGGGGGGATCGGGAAGAGGGCAGGGGGATCTGGGAAGAGGGCCTGGTGGGTGGGGGGGTCGTCGGGTATAAGAGGGCTGGTGGGCAGGGGGGATTCGCGGAAGAGGGCTGGTGGGGCAGGGAGGGGATCGGGAAGAGGGCTGGTGGGGCCAGGGGGGGGATCGGGCTAATGTACTAACTGTCTCTTTCTCCACCCTGTCTCTCTTGCAGGCTACGTACTAACTCTCTCTGTTCTCTCCTCTCTGCAGGCTAGGTACTAACTCTCTCTCTCTGCAGGCTACGTTACTAAACTCTCTCTCTCTCCCGGTTCTCTCTCTCTTGGCAGGCCACGTCAGCCCTGGACACACAGACAGAACGCAACATCCAGGGCGTCCCTCTCCAAAGTCTGTGCCAACAGGACCACTATAGTAGTGACACACAGGTAAACTCTTGCAGAAGAAGCCAGTCAATCATCATCTGTTCTGTTAAACAGGTTTCATCTTTCTTCTCCCTCAATGTGTCTCCCAGCTGTCTTATCATCAAATGTATTTATAAAGCCCTTCTTACATCAGCTGATATCTCAAAGTGCCTGTACAGAAACCCCAGCCTAAACACCCAAACAAGCAAGCATGCAGGGTACGAAGCACGGTGGCTGAAGAACTCCCTAGAAGGTCAAAACCTAGGAATGAAAACCTAGAGAGGACTACAGGCTAGGAGGGTGGCCAGTCCTCTTCTGGCGTGTGGCCGGGTGGAGATTAGAACAAAAAATAAAGTAACGAGATAATTACAAGAGCAGCAGTAAATAACAAGCGAGGCCTTTATATACAGGTGGTACCGGTTACAGAGTCAATGTGGAGGCAGTATATACAGGGTATTACGGTACAGAGTCAATGTGGAGGCTTAAAAACCAGGGTGTTAACGGTACAGAGTCCCAAGTGTTAGGCTATATACAGGGTATTTACGGTACAGAGGTTTCAATAGTGGAGGCTATATCATCTAGGGGCGGTACCGCGTACAGAGTTCAATTGTGGAGGCTATATACAGGGTGTTCGGTACAGGTCAATGTGGAGGCTATTATACAGGGTGTTACGGTCAGAGTCAATGTGGAGGCTATATCAGGGAGTACGGGTAGCAGAGTCAATGTGAAGGCTATTACAGGGGAGTACCGGTACAGAGTCAATGTGGAGAGGCTATATACAGGGGGTACTGGTACAGCAGTCCATGTGGAGGCTATAATACAAGGGGTACTTGGTACAGAGTCAAATGTGGAGGCTATATACAGGGTGTTACGGTACAGAGTCCAATTGTGGGAGGCTATATACAGGGGTACCCGGTATAGCAGTCAATGTGGAGGCTATATACAGGGCGGGTACAGTACAGAGTCATTGTGGAGCTATATACAGGGGGTACCGGTACAGAGGTCAATGTGGAGGCTTATACAGGGTATTACGTACAGAGTCAATGTGAGCGCTTATATACAGGGTGTTTACGGTACAGAGTTCAATGTGGAGGACATAATACAGGGGTGTTATGGTACAGATCAATTGTGGGAGGCTATATACAGGGGGTACGGTACCAGAGTCAATGTGGACGCTATATACAGGGGGTAGTGGTACAGAGTCAATGTGCGCGGCACCGGTTAGTTGATGAGGTAATATGTAATGTAGGTAGAGTTATTAAAGTGACTATGCAACGATTGATAACAGAGAGTAACAGCGGTGTAGAAAAGGTCGGGAGCCGAGCAGTTGCCATACCAGGCAGTGATGCAACCCGTTCAGGATGCTCTCGATGTGCAGCTGTAGAACTTTTGAGGATCTGAGGCAGCATGCCATAATCCTTTTTAGTCTTCCTAAAGGGGCGAATAGGTTTTGTCGTTGCCCTCTTCACGACTGATCTTTTGGTGTGTTTGGACCATGTTAGTTTGTTGTGTGATGTGGACACCAAGGAACTTGAAGCTCTGCCGTACAGTCATGAGTGAACAGGGAGTTAGCAGGAGGGGACTGGGCATAACCCCGAGGGGCCCCTGGTTTGAGGATGCGTGGGGGATGTGTTGTTACCTTACCCTTACGCACCTGGGGGCAGCCTGTCAGGAAGTCCAGGATCCAGTTTGCAGAGGGAGGTGTTTAGTCCCAGGTCCTTAGCTTAGTGATGAGCTTTGAGGGTAACTATTGGTGTTGAACGCTGAGCTGTAGTCAATGAACTAGCATTCTCGACATAAGTGTTTCCTTTGTCCAGGTGGGCAAAGGGCACGTGTGGGTGCAAAATAGATTGCATCATCTGTGGATCTGTTAGGCGGTATGCAAATTTAAAGTGAGGGTCTATTGGTTTTCTGGCATGATGGTGTTGTTGTGAGCCCATGTGACAGCCTGTTCAAAGCAACTTCAATGGCACAGGACCTGAATGCTACGGGTCGGTAGTCCTTTAGGCAGGTTACTTAGTTTTCTGGGCACCAGGACTCTGTGGTCTGCTTGAAACATGTTGTTAATTACGACTGCGGACAGGGAGAGGTTGAAGATGTCAGTGAAAACACTTGCCAGTTGGTCAGCAGCATGCCGCAGTACACGTCCTGGTAATCCGTCTTGTGAATGTTGACCTGTTTAAAAGTCTTACTCACATCGCGCTGGCGGAGAGCCTGATCACATCAGTCTTCCAAAACCACTAGCATCTAATACTGGTTACGATCTGAATACACCATAGCATCTAATACCGTTAAGAGTGATAGCACCACTAGCATCTAGTACCGTTAAGATTAGACCACTAGATCTATATGTTACGATGATAGCACCACACTAGCATCTAATACCGTTAAGTGATAGCAACACTAGCATCTACGTAACGTTAAGATGATAAGCACCACTAGATCTAATACCGTTAAGATGATAGAACACTAGCATCTAATACGTTTACGATGATAGCGACCACTAGCATCAATACCGGTTAAGGTGATACGAAACTCATAGCATCTAATACCGTTACGATGATAGCACACTAGCATCTATACCGTTAAGATGATAGCACCACTAGATCTAATACCGTTAAGGTGTAGCACACTAGCATCTAATACCGTTACGATGCATATGCCCACTAGCCATCCTTTTTAGTAACCAGTTACGATATAGCACACTAGCATCTAAATACGTTTACGATGCTAGCCCACTGAGCATCTAATTACCGTTAAGATGATAGCACACTAGCATCTAATAACCGTTAAGGGATAGCAACCATAGCATCTAATACGTATACGATGATAGCACCACTTAGTTGGTTCTAACCAAGTCATTCTTGATAGTGTTCCATTCTGTTGGTTCTAACGCAAGTCTTCTTATAGTGGTTCCATCTGTTGGTTTAACCAAGTCGTTCTTTATAGTGTCCATTCGTGTTGGTTCTAACAAGTCATTCTTATAGTGTTCCATTCTACACCGATGTTGGTTCTTAAACCAAGTCATTCTTATTAGTGTTCCATTTGTTGGTTACTAACCAAGTCATTCTAATAGTGTTCATCTGTTGGGTTCTAACAAGTCATTCTTATAGTGTTCCATTCTGTTGGTTCTAACCAAGTTCATTTAGTTCATGGTTTAGTATTCTTTGTCATTCTGTTGGTTCTAACCAAGTCATGGTCTTATAGTTTCATCTTGTAAACCAAGTATTCTTTAGCATTCTGTTGGTTCTAACCAAGTCATTTCTTACAGTGTTCCATTCTACACCAATGCTGGTTGCTAACCAAGTCATTTGCGTAAGTGCGTGCATGTTATATTTTTTGTTTCAAGATTGTCGACCATCATTGGATCAGACCAGATCCGCTGGTCGTCCAAGAATGGCAGATTGCTGAAGAGAGGGAGGTGAGTAACTGGCTTTACTTGATAGTAACGCGGTCACAAGATGCTGATTACACTTTTCAAAATATCCAGTCTGTCAGGCATTAACCTCCAGCTTCAGTGTAAATAGAGGGTACCATTACCTGTGGAAATAGTGTCCTGGTTGCTGATATTCTCAAGTATGCCGAGAGCTGTTCCCTTTGGCTGGACAACTGGCGCACAAACTGTTCATTGGGTTCTATTCTACTGGTGAAACAGGCTTTTCTATATAGTCATTTTTGATTATCACGTTTATGGCTGAGCAAACTTGACTCTTGTTCCCGTCTCACTTCGTCGCCATTTCATTTCTTGCGCTCATCATCTGTGAAAAAACGGTTTTAAGAGGTGGCTTTGAAAAGAGAGAGTTAAAGGAACGTTCACAGAGCTGGGGTCTCACGACTCTAGGAACGTTTTTAGTGGCACCTAGTTATCCAAATTAACCAAAAATTATTCAAGTTACTCACAGCTTCCATGATGCCTTGTTGTTAGAAATACTGAGATTACTACAGTTCCCATGATGCGTGGCTGTTAGGAATACTGAATTACTAACAGTGGCTCCGATGAATGCTTTTGTGGTCTGGAAGGCAGGTAGGGGGAGGAGCATCTAAGTTAGATGGGCGCTAGCTTTGTGTCTAACAAAACCAGAACTGGAAGTGGATGTAGTAAAAAAATGAATGATGCCCATTTAAAAACATTAGCTATCAGGTTTAACACTTATCTGAGCCCTGTATAACTCATGAACTCCCCGCTCTAGAACCACTCCCAATTTACATAGCGCCCCAATAGATCCATAGACAATGCAATCTCTTTTTCTTTTTTGTTGTGTTGTGAATTTTACCCCCCTTTTCTCCCCAATTTCCTGGTATCCAATCGCTAGTAATTACTATCTTGTCTCATCGCTACAACTCCCGTATGGGCTCGGGAGAGACGAAGGTCGAAAGCCACGCGTCCTCCGAAACACAACCCAACCAACCGCCATGCTCTTAACACAGCGCGCCTCCAACCCGGAAGCCAGCCGCACCAATGTGTCGGAGGAAACACCGTGCACCTGGCGACCTGGTTAGTGCGCACTGCGCCCGGCCCGCCACAGGAGTCGCTGGAGCAGCGCGATGAGACAAGGATATCCCTACCGGCCAAACCCTCCCTAACCCGGACGACGCTAGGCCAATTGTGCGTCGCCCCACGGACCTCCCGGTCGCGACCAGCTGCGACAGAGCCTGGCCTCGAACCCAGAGTCTCTGGTGGCACAGCTAGCACTGCGATGCAGTGCCCTAGACCACTGCGCCACCCGGGAGGCCTTGCAAGCTCATTTGCACTCTACACTTCCATCACCCACCTGTACAAGAGGAATACCTATGTGAGAATGATATTTATTGACTACAGCTCAGTGTTCAACACCATTGTCTTCTCCGACATCGTCGCCATTGTTCCCTCCAAGCTTGTCACCAGTGGGACGTGTTGTGCCGGGACAACAACCTCTCCCTCAATGTCAGTAAGACAAAGGAGATGATCGTTGACTACAGGAAAAAGGGGGGGCAAGAACGCCCCCATCCACATCACCCGGGCTGTAGTGGAGCGGGTCGAGAGCTTCAAGTTCCTCGTTGTCCAAATCACTAATGACAGCACCTCTTTCCCCTCAGGAGGTTGAAAAGGTTTGGCACGGGCCTTCAAATCCTCAGAAAGTTCTACAGCTGTACCATTGAGAGCATCTTGACTGGCTGCATAACTGCTGGTTATGGCAATAGCACTGCCTTAGATCGCATGGCGCTACAGAGGGTGGTGCGGCCAGCCCAGTACATCACTGAGGCCGAGATCCCTGCCATCCAGGACCTCTATATCAGGCGGTGTGAAAGGATGTCCCGGAAAATCGTTAAAGACTCCAGCCACCCAAGACATAGACTATTCTCTCTGCTTCCTAATGGCAGGCGGTACCAGAGCATCAAGTCTGGCACCAACAGGCTCCTAACGGCTTCTATCCCCAAGAAATAGACTATTCTCTCTGCTTTCTGATGGCAGGCAGTACCGGAGCATCAAGTCTGTCACCAACAGGCTCCTAACGGCTTCTATCCCCAAAAAATAGACTGTTCTCTCTGCTTCCTGATGGCAGGCGGTACCAGAGCATCAAGTCTGGCACCAACAGGCTCCTAAAGGCTTCTATCCCCAAGACATAGACAGTTCTCTCAGCTTCCTAATGGCAGGCGGTACCAGAGCATCAAGTCTGGCACCAACAGGCTCCTAAAGGCTTCTATCCCCAAGACATAGACTGTTCTCTCTGCTTTCTGATGGCAGGCGGTACCAGAGCATCAAGTCTGGCACCAACAGGCTCCTAACGGCTTCTATCCCCCTATGAACAGAATGGCTACACAGACTATCTGAGTTGACCCTTGTATTTTATTTTTTACACACCGTGTAAAGTGCGAACAAGGAGGCCTACAAACCTGACTCAGTTACACCAGCTCTGTCAGGAGGAATGGGCCAAAATTCACCCAACGTATTGTGGGAAGCTTGTGGAAGGCTACCCGAAACATTTGACGCAAGTTAAACAATTTAAAGGCAATTCTACCAAATA
>NW_019946162.1:19902-20895 GCF_002910315.2 Salvelinus sp. IW2-2015
CTGACATTAATCACAGTAAAAATTCCCTGTTTTAGGTCAGTTAGGATCACCACTTTATTTTAAGAATGTGACATGTCAGAATAATAGTAGAGAGAATGATTATATTTCAGCTTATATTTCTTTCATCACATTCCCAGTGGGTCAGAAGTTTGCATACACTCAATTAGCTAGATGGTAACTTTACAAAGCTAGTTACACTAGATGGTAACTTTACAAAGCTAGTTACACTAGATGGTAACTTTACAAAGCTAGTTACACTAGACGGTAACTTTACACAGCTAGTTACACTATATTTAATGATAACACGTGGTGTACGTGGGAAGTTAAAGCAGACTCCCAACTCTGAATTAGCTGTGTCAAATACCCTCAGACCAAAGATGATGAGTTGTTGTTCATCTGTGTGTTCGAGGAAACACTCCAACTTTAACTGTGAATCTACTGTTTTATTAAACTGATTTTGACGGACATTTATTAAAGACTTGATCAGTTGTACATCATCCATAAGTACATTGCAATAAATACAAACATACCTACTACTGTATCTACAAAAGTTTATTTATTTTGAATATATTCATCTGCTTACACAAGCTATGGCTTTAAAAATACACAGAAAATGTATATTTAAAATCCAGTTTCCATTGAAACTCATGAAGCAGTAACATACAGTACATTTTCTGGTATATAGAAAAGCTTGAATTTCAATGTTTTTCTTAAAGCTGAGTGGAACATGAGATTTAAATGAAAGATATGGGGGTAGTAACTTATTGCTATCTATTGTGAGAGCTCAGGTGAGTCAGTTTTCACATGTATTCATTCAACATGGTAAATTAACTTGAACTTGTGACTCTCACATCCATACATCGCCACATAACAAAATGTAGCTAGAGTGATCGTTAACATCATGACATGTAGCTAGAGAGATCGTTAACATCATGCCATGTAGCTAGAGAGATTGTTAACATCATGACATGTAGCTAGAGAGATCGTTAACAT
>NW_019946162.1:20920-22651 GCF_002910315.2 Salvelinus sp. IW2-2015
CTATCCTCTCTACAGACGAGGCCTATTCATACTGCGGCAGGATCCCACACACGCATGGACAATCCTAGCACTATATAGGCACTAGCACAGGCGCAGCACATATATACATTCGTCGCTATTAGCAAGAAGTTAATCTATCTGACAAACTTCTGTGTTTCTATTTCACATCTCAATTACACGTGTATGATGTTAGTGTCGACTCTACGTGACACTGGTTATGATTGTTTAACGATCTCTCTGCTACATTGTTATGTTACATCTCGTCTAGTACGATGTTATGATTGTTAACGATTCTCTACTACATGTTATGTAAGATTCTCTCTAGTCATGTTATGTTAACGATCTCTCTAGCTACATGCTTTATGTTAACTGATCTCTCTAGCTACATTTCGATTCTTAGCTCATGTTAAGTCACATCTCTCTAGCTCATCTATGTTCGCTCTAGTAGTCATGTGTACGTCTCTTCTCAGTACATGTCGTGATTAACGATCTTCTAGCTACATGCTATGTTAACGATCTCTCTAGCTCATGTCATGATGCTAACGATCTCTCTATCTACATGCTATGTTAACGATCTCTCTAGCTACATGTCATGTTAACGATCTCTCTAGCTAGCATGTCATGATGCTTAAGATCTCTACTAGCTAGATGCTTGTTAACGATTCTCTATCTACATGTTATGTTACGATCTCTCTAGCTACATGCTTGTTAACGATCTCTCTAGCTACATGTCATGATGTTAACGATCTCTCTAGCTACATGTCATGATGTTAACGATCTCTCTAGCTAACATGCTATGTTAACGGATTCTCTATGCTACATGTCATGATGTTTACGATCTCTCTCAGCTAATGTTATGTATAACGATCTCTCTAGCTAGCATGTCATGATGTTAAGATCTCTCTAGCTACATGTTAGGATTTTTGTTTTAACAGAATTCTTCTAGCTATCATGTCATGATGTTAAGATCTCTCTGCAGCTACATGTCATTATGTTAACGATCTCTCTGCTAGTTGGTACGTTCTTACATGTTCAGGATGTTAACGATCACTCTTAGCTACATGTTCGATGTTAACGATCTCTCTAGCTACATGTCATGATGTTAACAATCTCTCTAGCTACATGGTTAATGTTAACGATCTCTCTAGCTACATGTTATGATGTTAACGATCTCTCTAGCTACATGTCATGATGTTACGATCTCACTAGCTGATGGTCATGAATGTTAAGATCTCTCCTAGCTACATGTTAGGATGTTGAGTCTCTCTAGCTCACATGTTATGATGTTAACGATCTCTCTAGCTACATGTTTGATGTTAACGATCTCTCTAGGCTCATGTCAATGATTGTTTAACGATCTCTCTACTAACATGTATGATGTAACAATCTCTCTAGCTACATGCTATGTTAACGCATCTCTCTAGCTAATGTTATGTTAACGATTCTCTAGCTACATGTCATGATGTTAACCGGATCTCTCTAGCCTACATGTCATGGATGTTAGACATGTAGCTAGAGAGATCGTTAACATAACATGTAGCTAGAGAGATCGTTAACATAACATGTAGCTAGAGAGATCGTTAACATCACATGTAGCTAGAGAGATCGTTAACATCACATGTAGCTAGAGAGATCGTTAACATCATGACATGTAGCTAGAGAGATCGTTAACATAGCATGTAGCTAGAGAGATCGTTAACATAACATGTAGCTAGAGAGATCGTTAACATA